>NC_088870.1:28213321-28381709 GCF_032884065.1 Artemia franciscana
ATATATATATATATATATATATTCACAGGTGGGACACAACTACAATGGCGCGTAACTAATATGGCGCGTAACGACTTACGCGCGCGGAGGGGCTTGGGGGGGGCTACCCACCAACTAGCCCCCACCCACTAGGTGTTGGGGTGGCGCGAAGCGCCACCCCAACAGCTAGCAACAAACTAAAAATGGCTTTTGAGCTCAACTTTGGATCTTCAAACTGTTGGAGGGATTTTCAAGCAATAATTTTAACGAGAACAATGCGATATCATCATCAGAATTGTTGACTTACTGCAATAGTCTACTGACAAGGAAAAAAAATATATGGTAGATAAAAACCGATGAAGCTTAATAGCCTTGATTAATTTGGTATGGTTATAATTTTGAAAGATTCGCCAATGGATGACCGCCGTTTGGACTGCCGAGAAAAACAAAATCTTGTCGGTGGTTTCAACTGCAAAGACAATTTTCTCAGGTTGTTGATAACAGTGCCCTATATTTGCTTATTTTGACTCATCAATGTCTCTGTAAAAGCCGTGGCTATTTTCGAAAATTTCTAGAGTCTCTCGCTTTTTGTTTCGAATATCGAGTTTCATGGTTTGTGAAAGATAATAAAAATATGGTAGCCTAAAGCAGAGTAGTTGACGCCATCGTAAGTTTTCTTTTCTTCGAAGTTTTACTGACTTAGCAATTACAAAATTGATAGAAGAGTGGAACGTTTGGCTTTTTGGAGCTGTTACCGTGAAAGTCTGAAATCTGGTTAATGTCAACATTCACTGGTGAATGTCCGAAAATTCCTTTTTCTCTGCACCACCTACTTAAAATTTTTTTTTAAATAATAAAAAAAATCTACATCGAGGATCCAACACTCACAAAACGGATGTCAATACAAAAAGTAAGTCTTGTTATATCAAAACAAAAGAGTAGACATATTGTAAAAATTCGTCACGTCATTTACAGATATTTAACAGATTAGCAAAAAAGAAAGAAACGGTCTATATTTTACTGGCACCTTTTTAATAATTTTTTGAAGACTATTTAGGATTAGAAAACAGTACTGTTGTCAAGGAAATGTACTTCAATCTTTTCGTTGGTTTCTTTTAGAGGACTATTCTTGACGAAGAAGATTCCGAAGAAGATGACTATGAAGTAATTCATCCAGTAGAAGAAGGTACGGAAAAGACAACATCCTGTGAAGGTGAAAATTGTGGAAAACAACCGTCTGCTATGGAGTTAGCTGAACCATCTGCCAATGGTGGCCGAACTTTGTGGTGTCAACTCCCAGCCATAACAAAAAGTGGAATACTAAGTAAGACATATATCATTGTATTGTTCAGAAAGATTCTGCTTTACAAAGCATAAAAAACTTTATCTGATTTGTTTATTTATTCTTTTTTTTTGTCAGAATCGTTGACGAATTTATTGACCTTAATCCTGGACAAGTGAATTGGACTGTAAATTTTCTGAGTCACAAAGTTAAGCATATTAACAGATATCTTATCGTGGGCTTCTTGAAACTTTTCTAGCATGCTTAATAAAATATTATATTAGAAAGTTCAGGAATTCTTCAGTGTTTCTGAAGAATTGTGTTAATCGCTGAAAATAATGTTCGAGTCTGTCCTGACGTCCTGTTTTGTGAAGTTTCATTGTAACTTTCTAATTAGGAAAATGTAAAAAAGCAGGCAATTTTTTCTAATATTTCAACGAGAGCGTCAGACCCAAAGACTGCCTCCTCCTGCCTACGTGTCATTTTCGTAGTTTTTAAAATTAATTCGTTATGTTCGATAGTTTATAAATGTATTAAATTAGACGCTTTATACTTCTTGTAACTGAACAAATTTTGTAGAGCCTTTGGGATTAGAAATTATTAAAACAGAGACAAAATTAATTGATAGATAGATAGATAAGTTTATTTTAAAGCCAAATACACAGCAAGAACACAGTACAAAAACATAAACGAAAGACACAAATACCATAAATTTTGATCAGCGATCATCATAAACCGCTTAAATGAAACACTGCATTAACCTAATACTAGTACTTAGTACTTGAAACAAAGGTCCTTTAAAAGAACGCTTAAAACTCGGAAAAAGACATAAATAAAACATTACATTTACTTTGTACTGAATTGTTTTTTTTATTTATTTATTTATTATTATTTTTTCTGTTAAAAAAATTTCCAGATGCCTTGCTACTCTACAAATAAACTGAGGTGACCTACTATTTAAGACACCTGGAAGTATCAACTCATTATTTCCAAATATCCCTTCCCTTATTATAGAGAGTCCCTTTTACCAGCTTAAGCAATGCACTAAATAATCCTCTTAAAATCTGCAAAGCGGGCAAGTATATCTGTCTCCATTGAACATCTTTCTTCAGAATATCTTTTAAATCTTGCACTAATTGGCAGGCAGTTATCCCTGAGCTGCATCCACAGCGTCAAATATCTACCTGGTAAATTTAGCTTAAAGTAGAACTCCTGCCCATAGACCACCTTAACATCCTTATAAAACTTTAATGTTTCTGAATTTTTTCTCCTCACTCTATTTTTGAATCATTTTATTCTCTAGTACTATCTTAATCTCATTCTCCCAATTTGCATTTATATCCGTTGGTCCTCTACCTTCATTCCAAACAAAGGAAAACCCTGTTTTGTCTAAAATATCTTTTATTTTTAGTGGCCATGATCTTTATCATAATATTCTGTATTATGAAAAAATACGAGTAGTTTTGCATTTTTTGAGAGGCAGCAACTTTTAATCAACTAATAAATTACAAACAAAACTAAACAAGAAAGAAACATCCAGGATATAGATTAACAAATACAAAAGGAATACAAAATAGTATTGTACATTTCTATGTTGTAGATCTCTTTGGTCATAGTCTGTTGGCTATGAACAAAGCGGTCTATAAAAAATTTAAAAGGAATTTGGAAAAAGGAAAAGGATTTGGACTGAAAACTCTTTCTGCTGTTCAACAGCGAAAACGATTTGCTTTTCTTTCCTTAAAGGACAAGGGACTAACATAAAACATACATCACAGATGAAAATGAAGAGTCAGACTTTATGCTTTGCCTTCTAATTGTTAGCTTTATGCTTTACCTTCTAATTGCTAGTTGTAGATTTTGAAAACTGACCGGTGTTATTAAGAGTTTTAACGTCATAGCGACCAGTTCGATACCAAAAAAAGTAACGAAAAAGCTAAGACGCAAGCAAACTAGCAAAAACTGTAGCAAACTAAGACCAAGATGTAAAAAATAGAGATTTGAAGCACTTCTGCGCTTTGCAATTAACCTGTTCGATAGTTGTTGATATGGGTGCTTAGAAGCGCAAATTCACTGATTTGTCGTTGTTTTCGTGGCCAGAGTAGAAAAAAACGCTTACCTGTAGTTCACCTGTTAGGTGCAGGTTGTTATGAATCGAAGTGGAAAATGCTCTAGGCGAGAAGTTGTCTGTGGACATTTACTTATAAATATATTAAGATGTATCCCAGCTTCAATTGTTAATCTGTAAAAGAGAAGAAGTGCGGCTTTTCGTCCAGTTAAAAACTTGTATTTACGCTCTATAGTAGTGTAAATAGCTCACTATTAATAGTAATGCTCTGTAAGAGTTCTAGTAATGTAAATAGTAAATCCTGTATGAACATTCTAAAATAGTTCCATTTACACTCTATCTGGTTAGCAAAAACAAACAAAACATGCAGGATTATCGCTTTTAGCTGAAAAAGATGTGCAAGATTTTGGCTTTTTGAATTTGGCCTTTGGATTTTTTAGCCCGTCACTGCAAATTTTCTCTGTGCTTGAATGAACAACACATCTTTTAAGATATCATATACACTCGTACTTGAGATATCTTATCTTTCTTTTAAGATATCATATACCCTCGTACTTGAGAGCCAATGGAGCTTTCCAGCTCCATTGGAGATGGATCTTAGAACACGTTATCTTAGAAGGTTATTAGTAAAAATGTCCCAAGGACAAATTGGATAAAATTGGCTATGGAGCTATGTTTCTCTATTAATCAATTTTCTGTGTTTCTCTTTTATCTTCTGAGATTCTGGTACATAAATAAAACTCTTGGCAATTGATCTACAGCCTTATGGCTGTAATGGATCTACAACTTAGAACAAGTAAAGGTAATCTACCTTGCTACTTCCACTTCTTCTGCCCACAAAAATACCGATTTCTTATCATCCAATTTCAACGGATTACATGATATGTATTTCAGTAATGAATCTACAGCACAAGTCAGTATCTGGGAGGGTAATGTCAAGCCCCTGGCAGCTAGGGAAGTGGGGCTTTGATGTTCCCAAGGATTTGTTCACACAAATTATTATACAACGTAAATAATACTCTTTGTTTTGTGAGAAGCCGATTTAGCAAAAAGACATTACTCTCTAGGCCCGTCTACTAATCTACGTCACAGAAAAATTTCAATTTATCTCTATTTTAGGTCAATTGTCCATTCAAGCAAAGAAAAAACAGGAGGCGATGTTTGAAGTCATAACATCAGAAGCATCCTACCTGAGGTCGCTGAATATCCTGGTTAAACATTTCATGAGCTGCCCTGAATTTAATTGTGATTCTTCCCAGTCGGTTCTTTCAAAAAGAGACAAACACCTCTTGTTCTCCGATCTTCTTCCGGGTAACTTATTTAAATCTAATAGGCTTAGTATTTTTCTCAAACATTCGTAGTAGGATTACATCATTCGCAACTATCCCAAGTAATCTTCTCTAGAATATAAATATGGATAGTTTCGTCGAATTGTATTGCCCCTATTTTGAACGGAAGAATAGGAAATTACAACTCCAGTAATTTATTTTTCTTTGGTTTTATTTAATATAACCACATATTTCAGAAAAAAATGAAAATTTGTTTACTAATACAGTTATTTGTTGTATTACTCAACTCCAGAGTTTGTTTCAAGCCGAAAAAAATAGAAAGTATAGGCTACTATCATAAATATTCTGCAAAATCATGCTGCTTGGTCCAGTTTTTTCATATGTTATTTGTCATAAACCAGTTTTGTCAAATATTGTCTTAATAGTTTTTTTATGCCATCATGTTTGATGAATAACGAACACTTTACGTGATGTTTGTGGCTAAATTTTTTATTGACCCTCTTTTTGCATAAAGGATTTGTGAAGGAGAGGGGGGGGGGCTAAAATTCTAGACTTTAATGTAATTGTTGTGAGTTGTAAGAACTTCTATCTTTCTCAATAGGTTCCTGGTAATCTAGCGGCCCTTCCCTTGATTCCATCACTACTCATGTCTCTCATAGTCTTCAACAAGTTCCTTTAAGATGATTTTTTACAGTTTCGACGACCCGATCTTCTCTAGATCTGTTTGTATGACTGTTTCTGTTATTAATGCAACTTATTCTTGTTAAATTTTTATTATAAACTTTGATAATGTGACTCAGTCGTTACAGATAATGTCAAATAGGCACTATTGCATGAAAACTATTTGTGTTTTAATTCTGCCTTTAATTCAGTGCTAATTGTTTTAATTTCAAGTAGAATATTTTTCGTAAGTATGTTCTTTGCATTGATAGGCGTGGGGGATCTAACTGTGTAAAAGTTATTTATTATATCTTGTTAGTCATTTAAATAATTAACTAGTATTCGTTTAAAATTAACATTTCACCTTCTTTTTCAGTTCTTCAATGTTCAGAACGGTTTTTGGCAGACTTAGAAAGAAGATGGCAGGAGAACATAGTTATTAGTGATATCTGTGATATAATTCTTAGTCATGCTGAAAAGCATTTTGATGTATATATTAAGTATTGCAGTCACCAACTGTATCAGGAAAGAACTCTAAAAGAACTAAAGTAAGTATACGTTACTATTTGATTTCTGATTCGGGTCATCCAAAAGTCACACAGACTAACGACAAGACATTGATGAATTTCTAAAAAATTACATTTGTTTTTAAAGGTGTTGACCTATTATAATTTCATGCAAGGTGAAATGTCTGTCAAACATCTATAAAACTGTGTGGCCAATTTTGAAGCTTTCTGATGACTCGGAATTTTGTTGGACGTGCTACGCATTGGAGAATTCGAATATTCTTTCCTTTGTCGTTAGTCAAATGTAGTTGATCTAAGGAACGTAGGATTTTATCGATTTGCTGAGTATGTAGTGAAGTGTTCATATAATCTGAACAATCACGAGACTTACATGAATATCATGACCACAGCATAATATATACACAAACAGTAGCAAAAACTCCTATGCTCTCCATCAAAGATTTTTGAAGTACATCAATTTTGACCTCTCTTCATGACTCCGCCTCTTTGCGCACGCGCAATGACAAATGTTTAGCGCATTATGTCTGTTGGGATCTGACTGAATGCCAAGAAGCTACTGAAAAACTACGACTGTGGCGTAATGGGAACTTTCATTCGGCGCGCTATGATGTGTGTCATATTTTGAAAAGCTTTTCGCTATGTATATATATTAAATAAAAAAACAAGTTTTTTTAAATGAAAGTAAGGAGCGACATTAAAACTTAAAACGAACAGAGATTACTCCGTATATGAAAGGGGCTTTTCCTCCTCGACACCCCGCTCCTTACGCTAAAGTTTTTTGTTGTTTTAAAAAGTAGAGTTGCGAGAAAGAATCAAACTTTAGCGCAAGGAGTGGGGTGTCGAGGAGGAAAAGCCCCTTTCATATACGGAGTAATTTCTGTTCGTTTTAAGTTTTAATGTCGCTCCTTACTTTCATTTAAAAAACCTTGTTTTTTTATTTAATTTCTGAAAGTTTTTGAATTAATGCATGTCTGATTTTGGCTCTCCGTACGTAAATTATAAAAATGAAATTTGCATATTAATTCTTTTTTTGGCTAAATGGCTTTCTCTTAGTTTTGATCAGACGATTTTGAGAAATAAGGGGTGGGGAAGGAGGTCTAGTTGCCCTCCAATTTTTCGGTTACTTAAAAAGGCAACTAGATCTTTTATTTTTAACGAACGTTTTTATTAGTAAAAAAAATACGTAACTTAAGAATTAATTTACGTAACAAACTTTTATATTCTTATATTTTTTATTATATATATGAGGGGGTTGGTCCCCTCGTTAATACCTCGCTCTTCACACTAAATCTTGTTTTATCCCAATTCTTTAAGAATGACCCTTGAATCAGAAAGGCCGTAGAATAAATAGTTGAAATTATTTAAAAATAATTTAGCATAAAGAGCGAAGTATTTATCTCCTCCTAAATACCTCGCTCTTTATGGTAGAGTATTTTTAGAACCCCTCGTATGCGTAATAATCTCTGTTCGTTTTAAGTTTTAATGCTTCTCCTTACTTTCAATTGAAAAAACTTTTTCATGTTTACATTTTCATTGTTTTTTTTTGTAGTAATGCTAGAAAGTCCTGCGCCCTTTTCATTGAATTTCTCTTCCCCCATGAAATATTCCTCCAAGGAAAGATCCTCCCATATAGCCCCCTCCCCTGAACCCCACACCCAAACCAAAAAAATCCCCCTGATAACGTCGGTACACTTCCCAGTAACCATTACTGTATGTAAACATTGGTCAAAGTTTGTAACTTGCAGCCCCTCCCCCAGGGACTGTGGGGGGTAAGTCATCCCCAAAGACATAGTTATTATGGTTTTCAACTATGCGGAACAATATGGCTATCTCAAAATTTTGATCCGTTGACTTTGGGGAAAAAATGAGCGTGGGAGGGGGCCTAGGTGCCCTCCAATTTTTTTGGTCACTTAAAAAGGGCACTAGAACTTTTCATTTCCGTTAGAATGAGCCCTTTTGCAACACTCTAGGACGACTTGGTCGATACTATGACCCCTGGGAAAAAGAAACAAAAAAAAACAAAAAACAAATAAACACGCACCCGTGATTTGTCTTCTGGCAAAAAATACGAAATTCCACATTTCTGTAGATTGGACCTTGAAATTTTTTCTATAGGGTTCTCTGATACGCTGAATGCGATGATGTAATTTTCGTTAAGATCCTATGACTTTTAGGGGGTGTTACCCCCTATTTTCCAAAATAAGGCAAATTTTCTCAGGCTCGTAACTTTTGATGACAAAGACTAAATTTGATGAAACTTATATATTTAAAATCAGCATAAAAATTCGATTCTTTTGATATATCTTTTAGCATCGAAATTCCGTTTTTTAGAGTTTCGTTTACTATTGAGCCGGGTCGCTCCTTACTACAGTTCGTTACCACGAACTGTTTGATAGCGCTATATACATAAGCTTTAAGCTTTTCTTTATATATATAGCGAAAAGCTATGAGCTTTTCCCTATATATATATATATATATATATATATATATATATATATATATATATATATATATATATATATATATATATATATATATATATATATATATATATATATATATATATATATTTATGCGGTGATCATGACTCATTTGCGAAATGTTTTTTTTTTTTATCAAAAACAACATCTTAACGACTTTGGACTTTGCTGTATAATAGTTTGATGCTTTTTTCAGTAAAAGGAACAGCAATGTCTTGTTAGCTGATCAAAATGGCTTTTTTCTGCTTTTTATCATGTTGTAAGTCAAACTTTTTAGTTAAAATAATGGCTTGTTTTGAAATGAATTTATTATTTCAATACTTCTAAAAATTTTTAGAAATATTAAGTTAAAAGTCTTGACTTTATGTATGATTTGTTTGTGGAATGTTTCTCTGATACCACCTAGTTTATGCTCTCAGAAGAGATTCTTTTATGTTATTCAGCTCTTCATAATTGAGAACTAGTGGGATACTGCCAAATCAATCACGGTAAAAGTAAAGTTCTTGGACTAGTTTAAGAAAAGTTTAGTTCAGTTTAACAACAAGAACAGAAAGCTTGTAAATGTAGAGATAAGACCTTGTGTCAAGGATCTTTTTGAAAATATAACGCAGTGATTCTCTTACCCATAAGAAAGACCCTCGGATATTGATAGACTTCGTTTCTTTGTTTTGAATCAGAATTCTAGATCAGATATTCAAGATCACTCAAATGGATCTTGTAATCAAGGGAAAAGGATCGGTAAGTCCTTGTTATCTCAAGATCTACCAGAACAGGTTGCCGAAGGTCAATATAACTTTGGGGAAAGACAGAGCTATGGATCTACTTGCACCTTTATGGGTCTTAACCCAATCCAACCTCTCCTCGAGGATTGAGGCTTTTAATTTCTTGTCATGGGGACATCAACTAGAAAAGGCTGTTACATCTTAACAAGATGTACTAAAATCTGGTGTCCATGTGCCTTTTGGGTTTTCAGACACAATGGAACCCATTCTCGGGCGGGGGTGACACTAAATTCCAACTACTGCAAAATTTCGCAAACTCTGGTCTCCATAATATGCATTTTTATATCTTGATGGATACTACAATGTTTAGGTTGAACCAAACGTTTAGGGTTTTGAAGAAAAGACCTGATGATTTGGTATGGATAATCTCACGGGATTTCAAGCCCTCTAACACTAACAAAAAAAAAACTGGAAGCAGAGTTATTTGATAGTGTCTTTATCATTTTCAGCTTTTGTTTAGTTAATATTTTCCTTTAGTCATCAAGTTTCATAAAAAAGATGTGTATATTTATTTCTAGGGGATCCAACTTAGCGTTTACAGAGGTCCTTCGACGATTGGAGTCAAGTCCTGCATGTCAGAACCTTTCAATGCACTCATTTCTAATGTTACCAATGCAAAGGATAACAAGATTACCTCTTCTAGTTGACGCTATCTACCGGAGGATAGATTTTACTTGCCCACAATTCGAAATATGTAAAATGGCCCTTGCAACTTTAAACAAGGCAAGCCTAGTCCTCTTATTTCAATCAAATGTGCTTTTTATGTTTCCTAAATATGTTTATTTTGTAATTGTCTAAAGAGTAAAAGGTTTTTGGGGAGTCGGTCAGTGGAATGTCCTTCCACTTCTTGCAGGCTTGTAATACTTCGTAAGATTTGCCAAATAATGACTTGTCGATATCGCCGAGTTGAGGAGTTCAACGAAAAGACAACTTTTCCAAACACTTTGCCGACTAGATTTCATCAAATAAATATTATTAGCAGGATTCTTCACCAAAAAAAGTTCTCCTCGTGTTGCTATGTCGTTGCTCAAAAATGCGGACCGTTTTAAGAATAAAAAAAACGTGTCTTTTCAAATTAAAGCCACCTCATCTTCCCGCTTTTTAACAAAAAGTTATATAGTGCTTTACTGAAAGCATTTATATTTGCAAAATGTACTTAATGGGCAATTGCATTTGTTTTATGTACGGATTTGTTTTCAAACATTTGAACTGAAATTCTTATTTTTATCCTTTTTTTTTGCAAATTCGTATAAAAAAACGTTAATCATTGGGCTACTTCCCCCTCAAAACCGACTTTTTACGCTAAAACGTAACTTTTACGGAAAACACTTAGGGAAAAAGAGCTCATTTACTGTATTTGCCTTTCGTAAAATATTGCAAAAAATGTTTTCTTCATGCCAATGATCTTGTGTTTGATAATTCTTTCTTAAGCATTGCGGGCAAAAAGCCAAACTTTAGCTTAAAAAGTAGGGGGCTGAAGAGGAGGCAGTAAACATCATATGGGGAATTTACGTTTATTATGATTTATACTGTCGCTCTTTACTTTCATGTGAAAACCATTTTTTTTTTGAATTTCTCTTTATTTTAGTACCAGCGTTATGCTAATTATGAGAGGGGCTGCTTCCCCCTCAAAACCGACATTTTACGCTAAAGCGTAACTTTTACGGAACTTTAATTTTTAAACTTTAATTTTCCAATTAAAGTACCGTCTATGCAATAGAAGGGAAGTGTTGCCCCCTCAACACCCACACTGAGCATTGCATCCTGTTTACATTCATATATAGATTCTTCCGGATGTGGGGAGGTCAGATATTACACGTGTAATCATGTGAAGTACCTATCATAGAGAGTCTGCAAACACGGGCCTAAAACGAGGGATAAAAGTTGCCCATTTCCTTATAAAAGAATTCTGATTCCACTCTGATTGACAGTTTGCAACTCTTTGATACTGTATAGCCATTAGTTTTATAGGATGAATTGTTTATATTAATGGTTCATCTTGCTGCGTGTAATTTTTAAGGATTATCTTTATGGCTCATTGTCGTTTCGGTGAGTCCTCCTTCAAGCTCTCCTTGATTGCCCGTTCAATACAGTCCTTCCTGGGAAAATAAACAAAGACGCATGCACGATCTTCCTTCTCTTCATATGTGAGAATTTTCATTTTTTTTAGATGGTTGACTTAGTGTTCTTCATGTTGATTTCCATTCTATAATTTTCATTAAGATCATCCCCTTTTTTGAGGGCGTTAACCCCCCAAAATTAACAGAAATAAATTTGTACTTTACTATATTTATCTCAAAACTCACTTGGAGTTGGGAAATTTTAAAATAAAATTTGCTCTTGAAACTTCAGACTCCTCCCCCCCTGAAAAAAATAAAATTCTGAAAGATCCACTGACGCCCGTCCATAATAGCTGATGTGCAATTATACAACTCTGTACATTGTTTGATGAAAGGTCAAATGATTCAGCTTAGTTAAATGAGACAATAAAATAAAAAAAACATAAAACCGTTTATTTTGTATGATTAACGCACATCTTTAGGAACGTATCATCACTGCGCGGAATCATGGCCTTTGATACTGAGATTCTCAGTTCACAATATATGGTTTTTCGATAATTCTAAATTGATTGTCGATCGAAAAATTTTTGGTTAATGTCCTTTGACTATTTTTGTGTGAAAATGGTTGTTAGGCGCCTCAAGTTTGCAGAAAATGCCACTTTGATGTGCTTCAATATCTTTTCCTACTCAAAAGTGGCAGTAGGACTTTCAACTTCCTTTTAAATTATCCCGTTCTTGGACCATTGGCACGAAGCGTTTGACTGAAATAAGATTATGTAAAATAAATCAAAGGGGTGGAAAGACAATTAATTCGAACAAATTAGAAAAAATGGGATATTCTTAAATTACGAACGGGTGATCGAATCTTAATGAAATTTGATGTTTAGAAGGATCTTGTGTCTCAGAGCTCTTATTTTAAATACCAACTGGATCCGATAACATTGGGGGGGGGGGGGTTGGATGGGGAAACCGGATGGGGGGGAGCTGGATGGGGAAATCTTAGAAAACGCTTAGAGTGAATACATCGGGATGAAGCTTGGTGGAACTCAATGCTATATTGACACAACTGGACCGTACCCGCTCTCTTTGGGGGAGTTGGGGGAGGGGGGATTTCCAGTGCTTTGGCGAGTTCGGTGCTTCTGGACGTGCTAGGACGATGAAAATTGGTAGGCGCGTCGGGGACCTGCACAAATTGACTTGCTAGCACTCGTTTCCCTTATTTTACCATTTGGGGGAACTAGAGGGAGGGGATATCGTGAAAAGTAAGATTTGTTTATCTCACGAATGGGTCATTGGATCTTAATGAAACTTGATATATAAAAAGATATCATTTCTCAAATAATCCATTTTTGATTCGGATCGGATCCCAAGAAATAGGGGGGGGGGGGAGGAAACGGAAATCTTGGAAACTGGAGTACCGAATCTAATTCTAGGTTCCGACCTCGTCAAAAGTGCTATATGAGCTCTTGGCTCTTCCGGCCTCGTCACAAGTGTCATATAAGCTCTTGGCTCTTGTTCTTTTAATTATATACAAACCAAAAAAATTATTGGTTTAGACATACTGTTTTTGTTGATGTCCTCATAATACAATGAAAATACATTCTCAAAATAAACTTTCAAGATATTTGGCGCCAGCCTTTCCAAAATAGCTGGCCTACATTCTATTTTTGTTTTGATTAATAGGATTGGTTAGGATTAGAAGTCGTGCCCCAGCTGTACGTTTGAGCCAAGAGCCGTTTCCGTCCTTTTTTTCCGAAAGAGAATCTGTATGAAGAATTTAAATTAAGACCATGTAATGATTTCCTAAGAGAAGAAACTTTTGCTGTCAAATAAGTGACTTTCTGTCAAAACACTTTTGATGTAGAAATGAAAATTTTTAGAAATATAATATTTGTGACTTAGTTCAAAGTGTTCAATGATGATGCGTTTTGAAATAGCAGATTTTTAATTTTACAAATTTCAAAAGGCAGGAAACGGCTTTTAAGAAAAATTTATATTCCTAAATTTTGTTTCAGATAAAGTAGATTCTAAATCAATATGCAGTGGATAACATCACTTTTGTGCAAAAAAGGATAGTCTTTTTCTAAAAAGAAAAGAGGTAGTTTTAGGGTTTGCCGAATTTCAAATGTCGAATTCAACATTCCCTTTTTGGTTTTTGGAGTAAAATATTTTAGAAATAAGGTCTTGTTGAGTGTTTTCCTATTCTTTTAATTCCTCTAATATCTTCAGATCGTTCAAGAATGTAATGAAGGAGCCCGCAAAATGGAACGCTACGAAGAGATGCTTTCAGTATCAAGACAACTTGAATTTAAAGAGGTCAAAGCAATACCACTGATATCATCTACAAGGTGGTTGGTGAAACGGGGGGAATTTCTTCGTTTCTCTTGGAAAGAAGGTGCTGAAACAAAGTTAACATTTGGAAGAAAAATCAATAAAACGACAGTAAATTTGTTCTTGTTTACGGATTTGCTGCTAATAGCAAAGAAGAAAGGGTAAGCTATTCTTTTTATTTGAAAGAGAACACTTCTAAAATAAATGAGAGGAAAAAACATTTAGTTATTATATCAGAGAAAAATACATCTGATTATGACTCCCTATATGAACAAGGAAATAACAGTGTTTAAAATGGGGTGTCAAATTCTGTATAAGGAGTTATTTGATAAAGCTAGTTGGAGCTTGTTTTTGGGACCATTTTCACTTATTTGGATTATTACCATAAGGCGCTGCTAAGCCTTTACGTTTTTGTAGTATATTTTGAATCTATAAAACTTTATTTTAGGTATTTTCGTATTCGAATTGCAATACGTGCTAAAAGTTTGAAAATCAGAATTGTATAAGTTGGGTTGAATTTTATCCCCTTTATTGCTTTCTGAGCGCTGCGACTGAAAACGTGTTCTGAGGATTCTTTGGCCCATCCTCCATAAAAAGTAGAACGATATTTTTCTGCAATTCGTAGACGATATGGATCATGGTTGAATCACCAGAATTTTGCCTTTAATCTAGTCAGTGTAAATTAAAGATTCTGTAGAGGCCTCTGTTTTCAACTGCCAAAATATGTCGCTGCTGTTTAACTTCTATGTAACGTCTCTCAGCAGCAACTGTTAAAAAGCGATGGAGTGCTGGTAATGAAAACCTAAATCCTCCAAGAATCATAAAAATGCATAAGTAAGTTTTACAATATATGAAAATATTTTAATCTGCTTATTTCAAAGCGCTATTATATTATTTATATATTTTTTTTTGCAGTGAAGAATGTTATCACGTGATTGACTATTGTCTAAGAAACATGGCTCAATTAACTGATCTGGATGCAGACATATTTATGTCAAAAGGAGAGACGGGCAAGAATCTACTATTGTTAACAATGCTTCAAAACCATGAGAATAAGACAAATGAAATTGTAAGTTTTTTTTTCTATTTTTCAATGCTGGTGCTTTTTTTTTACTAGATTAACTTCTAAGGTTTTATTAGTTGGTAATGGAATAAAACATTTGCTTGGCGGATCCTTAATTAGCCTGTGTTTTATTAGATTTCCAGAAAGACTCAAGCGAAGTTTACAAGTATGTGGAAAGCAACAATCGTGATTAATATGGAGAAAATTTAAATAATGAGCTCTAACATAGTTTCTAAAGTAGCAAGGTCTAAAACTTCGCCTGTACAGTGCATATGTGTCTATAAATATATATATATATATATATATATATATATATATATATATACTAGCTGTTGGGGTGGCGCTTCGCGCCACCCCAACACCTAGTTGGTGGGGGCGCTTCGCGCCCCCCCCAAGCCCCCCCGCGCGCGTAAGTCGTTACGCGCCATAATAGTTACGCGCCATTGTAGTTGTGTCCCTATGTCCCACCTGTGAATATAGATAGATATATATATATATGGTTTTAACTACGTAAAACTTGCGAATATACAACATTCTTTGCTGTCCCATTGTCTTTGCATATAAATAGATTGTCAGGTTTACCGACTCTTGAACATGCAACATATAATGGTCCATGGGAAAACAATCTGTATTCAGATCTATACCTCATGATTCTAATGATTGCCCTTGAGCTTTGTTGATGGTGATTGCTAATCGACCATTCCCTGTCCCGGTGTCCCGGTCGTCATTTACATCCCCCTGTTTCCTCCGGTGTCCCCGTTGTAGTTGTGTCCCTGTGTCCCGGTCGTCATTTATATTCCCTGTGTCCCGGTCGTCATTTGTATCCCGGTGTCCCGGTCTGTATATACATTCGTTTTTTAGTTTTGTTTTTCTCCTTTATTTTTTTCCTTTTTTTTTCTTTTTTAGCTTATTTAGATTTTTAGATTTTTTAGTTTTTTTATTAGTTTTTAGTTTTTTTTTCTTTTTAGTTTTTTTGTCCCGGTCGTCATTTATATCCCCCTGTTTCCCCCGGTGTCCCCGTTGTAGTTGTGTCCCTGTGTCCCGGTCGTGATTTATATTCCCTGTGTCCCGGTCGTCATTTGTATCCCGGTGTACCGGTCTGTATATACATTCGTTTTTTAGTTTTGTTTTTCTCCTTTATTTTTTTCCTTTTTTTTTCTTTTTTAGTTTATTTAGATTTTTAGATTTTTTAGTTTTTTTATTAGTTTTTAGTTTTTTTTTCTTTTTAGTTTTTTTGTAGTTTTTACCTTCTTTTTAGTTTTGTTAATTTTTTTTTTACTTATGTCCTGGTCGTCATTTATGCTCCCTATGTCCCGGTGCTTTGTTGATTGCTAATCGAACATTCCTTTTGTCCTGGTCGCTTTCTCTTTGAGTGTCGTCATTTATTTTTTTCTTTTTTAGTTCTTTTAGTTTTTACCTTTTTTAGTTTTTTTTAGTTTTTTAGATGAAAATTTTTTTTAGTTTTTTCCTTTTTTTCTTTTTAGTTTTTATTGGTTTTTACCTTTATGTTAGCTTATTTTTCAGTTTTTTCCTTTTTTCTTAGTTTTTTTTTATTTTTTATTTTTTTTAGTTTTTTACCTTTTTTTAGTTTTTTTAGTTTTTTTAGTTTTTTTAGTTTTTTAGCTTTTTTACTTTTTTTATTAGTTTTTAGTTTTTTTGTAGTTTTTGCCTTTTTTTAGTTTTTTCAGTTTTTTTTTTAGTTTTTTATTGGTTTTTACCTTTATTTTAGCTTATTTTTCAGTTTTTTCCTTTTTTTTAGTTTTTTTTAGTTTTTAGTTTTTTTAGTTTTTTACCTTTTTTTAGTTTTTTTAGTTTTTTTAGTTTTTTAGCTTTTTTATTTTTTTTTATTAGTTTTTAGTTTTTTTGTAGTTTTTGCCTTTTTTTTTAGTTTTTTTAGTTTTTTAGCTTTTTTATTAGTTTTTAGTTTTTTTTGTAGTTTTTGCCTTTTTTTAGTTTGACAACTTATTTTTATATATATAGATAGTTTTTTTTTTACTTATGTCCTGGTCGTCATTTATACTCCCTGTGTCCCTGTGCTTTGTTGATTGCTAATCGAACATTCCTTTTGTCCTGGTCGCTTTCTCTTTGAGTGTCGTCATTTATTAGTTTTTTCCTTTTTTTTTAGTTTTTTATTGGTTTTTACCTTTATTTTAGCTTATTTTTCAGTTTTTTCCTTTTTTTTAGTTTTTTTTTAGTTTTTATTTTTTTTAGTTTTTTACCTTTTTTTAGTTTTTTTTTAGTTTTTTTAGTTTTTTAGCTTTTTTACTTTTTTTATTAGTTTTTAGTTTTTTTTGTAGTTTTTGCCTTTTTTTAGTTTTTTCAGTTTTTTTTTTTTTAGTTTTTTATTGGTTTTTACCTTTATAGTTTTTTTAGTTTTTTAGCTTTTTTATTTTTTTTATTAGTTTTTAGTTTTTTTGTAGTTTTTGCCTTTTTTTAGTTTTTTCAGTTTTGACGTCACCTGATCCAGTTTTTTCAGGTGACGTCACCTGACACATCCATCCATCCATCCACAGACAACTTATTTTTATATATATAGATATATATATATATATATATAAATAAGTTGTCTGTCTGTGTGTCTGTCTGTCTGTCAGGTGACGTCATGTTTCTGTGTCGACTGACGTCATGTTTTCGACTGACGAAATTACGAAATTACATTGGGACACAAATGACGACCAGGACACCGGCACATAGGGAATATAAATGACGACCGGGACACTCAAAGAGAAAGCGACCGGGACACAAGGAATGTTCAATTAGCAATCACCATCAACAAAGCACCGGGACACAAATGACGACCGGGACACAGGGAGTATAAATGACGACCAGGACATAAGTAAAAAAAAAAAAACTAAAAAAAAGGTAAAAACTACAAAAAAAACTGAAAAGAAAAAAACAAACTAAAAACTAATAAAAAAACTAAAAAAGCTAAAAAACTAAAAAAACTAAAAAAAAATAAAAAAAAATAAAAAAAGGAAACAAAATGAAAAATAAAGGAGAAAAACAAAACTAAAAAAATAAAAAAAAAACTAAAAAGAAAAAAGAAAAAAACTAAAAAAACTAAAAAAATGTAAAAACCAAAAAAAAACTAAAAAGAAAAAAAGGGGAAAAATACAAAAATTTATTTCATCATTTACCATTTCAAAAACGAATGTATATACAGACTGGGACACCGGAATACAAATGACGACCGGGACACAGGGAATATAAATGACGACCGGGACACAGGGACACAACTACAACGGGGACGCCGGGGGGCACAGGGGGATATATAAATGACGATGGGGACACAGAGAATGTTCGATTAGCAATCACCATCAACAAAGCTCAAGGGCAATCATTAGAGTCATGAGGTATAACTAAAAAAACTAAAAAAAAGGCAGAAAACTAAAACCTAAAAAAAAGACCAATTCAAAAACGAATGTATATACAGACCGGGACACCGGGACACGAATGACGACCGGGACACAAGGAATATCAATGACGCCCGGGACCCTCAAAGAGAATTCACAGACTGGGACACCGGGACATAAATGACGACCGGAACACATGGAATATAAATGACGACTGGGACACCGGGGGGCACACGGGGATATATAAATGACGACGGCGACACAGGGAATCGTCGATTAGCAATCACCATCAACAAAGCTCAAGGGCAATCATTAGAATCATGAGGTATAGATCTGAATACGGATTGTTTTCCCATGGACCATTATATGTTGCATGTTCAAGAGTCGGTAAACCTGACAATCTATTTATATGCACAGACAATGGGACAGCAAAGAATGTTGTATATTCGCAAGTTTTACGTAGTTTAAAACATATATATATATATATATATATATATATATATATCTATCTATATCCACAGGTGGGACATAGGGACACAACTACAATGGCGCGTAACTAATATGGCGCGTAACGACTTACGCGAGCGGGGGGGCTTGGGGGGCGCGAAGCGCCCCCACCAACTAGGTGTTGGGGTGGCGCGAAGCGCCACCCCAACAGCTAGTATATATATATATGTAGGAAGGAGGGCATTTGCAAGATTAACATGAAGCACCCTCTTTCCAGAAAAACTTGGAACTTGGAAGCTGATGTCTAAAATTTTATTTAAGTGGTTTGAGATGGTACCGCTGATAGAATGTTCTGATAGTTGAACTCTCTCAAATTCTGAATGAATGTGCCCCCATCATTTTAACAACCAATTAATTGTTTTAGATATTGCAATGCAATTCTGATTCAGACCGAACCCGATGGATCGATGCAATAACTCCGAAAATTTCTGACAATCCTGATGAAATCATTTACGAAGAATGGGACTGTCCACAAGTTCAGGTTATTCACCCATACACAGCTCAGCAAAATGATGAGCTGAACCTTCAATTTGCTGACGTTGTAAATGTTCTAAGAAAAATGGCTGATGGTAATAATCTTTAAAGTATTTTGCTGTCAAATGAGCACTGTTTTTATATTTTCCTTTTTTTTATATATTTTACTATCTTTGCATTTGCTTCATTATATGTATATCTCATCGCCACAAAATTATAGCCATATAATGTCAGATAATAATTACCTGTAATTGAACAGGGTAATCTTATATTCAAAAAATTAAAGGTAAGACGACTAGATCTAGATTTGCTACAAAATATTCTTCCGCATATTCCATATCTTGCTTATAAATCAGATTAACAAAGGAGTTTCTGTTGAAAAACAAAATAGTTATGGAGAGCGAGATGGCCGAAATACTGTTTGTTGAATAGAGGAATACTAAATGAGTATTTTAGAGCTGAAGTTTTTTTTAATAAATTCAGAAAAAGTTTAGTGCATGACGTATCGTCATGCATGGAATGCTCAGGACGACCTTATTAATTTGTTCCATGCGATGCCATTTTTTTAGGTGTTTTAGGATTTTTTCGAAATTTTCATAAACCTGTTTTCAAAATAGCCTTTCACTATATATATATATATATATATATATATATATATATATATATATATATATATATATATATATATATATATATATATATATATATATATATATATATATATATATATATATATATATATATATATATATATATATATATATATATATATATATATATATATATATATATATATACATTTGACGATTGGGGGAAATATCAAATAAGTTTGATAAAGATTTTTTTGTTTTTTAAACTTCGGAAAAACCAAGTATATGCCATGTTGTTAAACTGATTATGCCAAGGTCACCCTTATTATTTTCCTTGGAAAGGGGGAGGGTCTTTTTCCAGGAAAATTTGATATTTATTTTAATGCGCTTTTCTCTCCATAGGAGGTGGTGGCATCTTTATCTTTGCTGTCTTTTGGCAAAACTCTTAAAAAATTGTTCGATACAACTGTGCGAATTGGGCGAAAGGTGTTCGACCATTCAACTATTAAATAAATTTACTACCGTCGTATCAAATAAAAACAATAGCATTTTGCAATACACATCTTTCTCAGAGAGGGTCACGGAGCAGGCTGGTTTTACGGCTATCAATATAATTTTTTTGACTGATGGCCCAACTAAGAATTATAAATGTCGAAGACGAAAAAGTATTTCGTCTCTTTTTTGTGTGCTTTTTTTACTTTTTTAATAAATTTCTGTTCTTTTCATAAAACATAAATGAGAAAAAAAAACAATTTGTGTTGATTAGAAATATCTGTTGGTAACATTGATATTCTTGAACAACCTTTAAAATTTATTTTTTATATCACTAACCTTTTTTTACCCCGAGTTGTAGTAACTAAAAATATTCTAATAACGTTGAGATGAAATAACTGTTAGGAAGCACATCACCAAGTCCGCGATAACAACGGAATTAAAAACCGACTCAACAAAGGTCAACAAATATTAAAGCAGCAAATATTCTTCAGATGCAACGAAATATTGTAGGCCTAATATTTTATTCTTGCTACAGTGTTTATGTTAAAAAAAGGAGGGGATAGCCTAATTTTATTAATTGTTTTTATTTGTTTCAATTTGGCAATGCTGCAGCTTGGCGGTGTGTTCACCCGTGATGGTATACAACGTCAATTCAATGTACTGTCATTATACTCATATTTTGGGGGCTTAAAGAGGAGCAGCCATCCGCATGTGTGTGGGATTTTCTATTCATTTAAGTTTGCTAGTCACTCTTTAGTTTTTATAAGAAAAAAACTCGTTTTTTATAATAGGTAACAGGAAAGTCATAAAATGAATAAAAAAATTAAATGCAACAAAATGCATTCTTTTATTTATACTGCAGTGCTTTTGTTAAAAAAGGAGGTGACAGCTTGGTTTTCCTAACTGCTTGTATTTATACTAACCCAATTTTTCAATATTGTAGTTCGATCACGATACAACTGGTTTCAACGTAAGATCCTAATAAGCAAAGCTTGATTTTACAGGTACCATTCCTTGTGATAAATAAGCACGAACCTGCTTTGCATGCACTATAATTGCTTGTTTAACCATTCTCAATATCTCTTTAATAAGTGAAAAGATAGAAACAAGAGCGAATGCAGTTAGTTTCACTGTCAATTTATGTAGTACTTTGAATTTCTATTGTTGTGATGCAAGAGTCTGGGGGTTAAAATCAGACATTCAGTGAGCTCTTTTGTGCCAATTAAAAAGCTGTCATTCAGATGGAAGTATCCTATGTAGACTCAAGCAAGGAAATAAATTAGTTTTTTGTTTTCTAGTATTCGTGTTGTTGTTTATTCCGATACCAAGTGTTGAAGCATTGACCCTTACATAAGTTTTATGAAGTGGGGGAATGAAAGTTTTATGAAAGCTTTTACAACTTTCTACCAGGAGGATTAGGTGGTTTATTCCCCTAACATGTCCTCCTGTGGAGCCTATTTGAAAGAAAAACGTTTTGAAAGGACTAGGCTTAAAAAAGGAACTCACTTACGGAATTGAAGCCTGCTTAGAGGGTAATAAATTAAGGAAATTGAGGGTAATAAATTCAGTAGATGCAACACAAACAAGCTTGGAAATAGTATATTCCAGTTTATTCACAGAAATTTGTACAATAATTCTAATTTATCTGGAATAATTTTAGCTTATAAAGCTTATTTGAGTTTCTCTTATGCTGAAAGCCCAGATTTACTTTTTATTTTATTTGTCCTATTTGTTGGTGTTTCGGAATTAAGTCCTTTTTGGTTAACTGGAAGATTTTCTATTTGTAATAAAGTCTTCTTTTGCATGAAAACTGTGGTATCGAAATAATTTCATGTGATTAATATGTGTTTATTTGATTATTTGCTATTACTTTAAATTTGTATGATATTCGACATATGTTAGCTCGAATTAATATGTTAATCAACCAATAATTTAGCAAAATTTTGCGATTTTGGTCTGGAAATGCAGCCACGCTAGTGGTTTGAAGTATACAGTTTGTTTTATTATTTTAAATAAAGCACACTGTGTGCCAAAGGTGGTGGTTCAACGATTTGCCCTCTCTCCTCATGTGGTTCAAAATGAGATTGAGCAAAAAATAGAAAACAAATATGCAATTCTAGCACGAGATCTAAAGCATAACAAACCTGCACAAGTTTGTAACTTTCTGTAACATAAAGAAAATTAGTTATTTTAGAGATTTGACAGAGGCAACTCAAATTGTATCGCCTGAATTTTCCAGGTGTAATTTCTGTGTCGTCGTTTGTTTCGTCGTTAGTTCTCTGTTTTTCTTAGCCTATATTCTTGTTTTTGCTCCTTTTTGTATTTTCCTGTTTCAGTTTCGTGGTTGCTTCTTCATGACGAAGACATCATGTTTTTATATAGGCAAAATATTTGTATTATGTTCATCTCTTTTTTTGTTATAACACGGTTATAAAATTCAAAACTAAAATATTAGAAAAAACACACACACCATGACGCATTGTCATTGTTATAAAGAAAAATATTGTTTATGAAAAAAGGTTGATTGTTATAAAAAAATCTATATTCCGGTATTAACAATATTAGTACCACTGCTGACGACCGCGACGCCTTGTTTACCCGATACTAGTGATCCGCTTTTTTTGTCTTATTCAGTGGCTGTAGACTCGTCTTTGGCTAGATTTTTGGTCTCTTTTTGTCATGGTTGTTTGGGTTGGCTTCAAGTTTTTTATTGGTACACCGGTATTGGCTTGACGGTACGCTCGCAGATTCTTGTTTGTTTAATCGTCAGTAACATCAACAGGATAAATAATGAAACAATAAATAACAAAGTAATCGCCTTTCCTGTATATAATTACAAATATACAATGCAAATATACAGTTATACAAAGTACAATGTAAATGTCTATGTACGACAAGTTTAAATTCGGCATACTTTTTTCTTAGGATAAATAGTGGAAAGGATGCCATCTTTTTTGTCATAGTTAAATGAAAAAAGATATATAAATTATGCTGGGTTAAGACTGGACGCAAAAAAATATCCTATAAATGGGGAGGGGAGCTCCCGCTTTCTCTGCATGCTAAGGTTTCAAGATATTAGATATGCAAATTATACTCCCAATAAAACCGATGACTAAGTGCTCATTCCCTTATTGATGCGCCTGTTCGCTATCTTCTTCTAATACGCTCACGGAACTACATATTGTTGCTGCCCGTTTGTTTGTTTTTTTGTTTTTTTTGTTTTTTTGTGAGGAGGCAAAACATATATATATATATATATATATATATATATATATATATATATATATATATATATATATATATATATATATATATATATATATATATATATATATATATATATATATATATATATATATATATGTGTGTGTGTGTCTGTAAATATCTACACACAAAGCGGGGAAAAGGGGATGATCCCCCTCTCTCTCCTGGAATTGACTCATTATCCAACTAGAAAAATATTCAGCTTTTTGATTGCTTCCTTAGTGCGCGTAAGCACACGCAGTGGATTTTATAAAATTGTGTTAAATAATCGCGTTTCAGTGCACGGGAGAACAAAAAGTAATGTGTTGAAAGAAGTTTAAGATATGCCCAATGATTTTGGACATTAAAATATTCCGGAGATGTCAAGTGATAAATTGCAATAATGTTTATCCTACACTGTTTGTATTTATGTTTTCAATGGCTCATACGTACCCCCCCCCCCCCCCCCCCTACTTCCAGTATTTCCTCTTAATTTAGCAAGTTCACTTTGATTGACCGACATACTTCAACAATTTAATTGAACTTACAGGTTGGTATGAAGGTGAAAGAATAAGGGACAGAGAACGAGGGTGGTTTCCCGGCAACTACACCCTGGAAATTGCTTCTGCTCACATTCGAGCTAAAAACTTAAAACAAAGATGGCGACTGCTTGCACTCTCTGGTAGTTTCCTTGCAAGGCAACAGGAAGAGCAAAAGCGGAAAAGGAAAGATGGAGTATTTTAAGGAACTTGTGGATGGAGTGTCTCAGAAGTAACCGTACATTGAAGTGACAGAATGTGTGTTCTTTTATATATTCTTTCTTGAGGTTGATAATAACTCTCTAAAGTAGAAGCATCATGAAAACGGGTAGACTTAACTAGATAATGAACTAATTGTTTTCGACCAAAGCTCAAAAACTTGTCGCTATGGATAGGTGGATATACATGTATTGAGTATAGTTGCTTTCGAAAATGCTTCATATAACGTAAACTATAAAACTTGGTCGTTTGTTTTTTGAAAGACAGTGTTAAAATCCATCAATAGAGGATATACAGTAATTGGTGTCTTTCAGTATCGTTTTTAAGTTTCTCTTTAAGTTTTTAACTGTAGAAAATTAATTTTTGGTTAACAGAAAATTGTTTAGTTCCAGTATTACTTACTAAATTGGTACTTAGAATCATCAATCTATTTAAAAAGTTATTTATATCTAAATTTTCATAATCATATTTGTCATTACTCGCAAGAATATTTCTGTTTGAATTTTGTTAAGACAATAACAATGTAATTAATGAAAAACAATTTTGAATGGATTTCTTAAGGCTGAAGCAAAAGTAATTAAATGTCCAAGGAAAAATCAGAAGGTTTTATGTAACATAATCGTGTTTTTGAGGCAGTCTACCATTTTGTAATCTAATCTGGACTCCAACCAGATAATGCTCGTGCAAAATCTGTCAATTTTTCCTTTTTTATGGGAAAAAAATAATTTATATAATTGTACAAAATAACTTACAATTGAATTCTAAACGATTTTATACTGTTGCATAATTCTTTTCTTTACTACCTTTGTTAACCATTACACTCGTCATATCAAGCTGAGATCTTTTCAGATCTCTTCAAGATCTTTTCAGATCTCTTCAAGATCTTTTCAAATCTTAATTTCAGCAAGCCATGCCCATAAATGTTGAAATGTTATCCTATCCCTTTAACTTGCCTCTAAATGGTATCAATATCCTCAAGAGAATTCAATATGAACTTATACTGTTTTTAGCTATGGTCATGTTTTCTTCTTTTCAATGTTTTAATTAAGTAAGAGTGTCATATTACTGTTAAGCAATTACTACTGTTTATTATATTTCCAGTTGCAAATTAAGTCATGTTTGTTTGAGTATTTTTGTACAAAGGTTGCCATGTTTTGTTTTCATACTCACTAATGTTGCGTTTAGTATTACGGAATATGCATTTTTTTAGAATAAAATTAGTACATCTATAAAGGAGTTTTTGTGCTTCGTGGATGTAGCTTTAGTGAGGGTCTACAATTAAACCCACTAAGAACCCTCCATGATGGTGTTTTTGCGGACGATATTGCACTCTTCGCTCACGAATCAGAAGATATACAACACAATATAAATGAACTTGAGCGTGTGGCAAATGCTGTTGGACTCTCCATAAACGCTAACAAGACTAAATCAATGTCAAATGCAGTCATTTCTGACTTAGCTGAGGGACTTTTGGTCAACAATGAGGAAATTGAAGTAGTGAGAGAGTTCAAATATCTAGGCAGCATTCTTACGCAAGATGCCAATCCTGAAAGAGAAATTTTGTGCCGAATAGCATTGGCTGGCTCTGCCTTCAATTGTCTCAGAAATGTTTGGAGAAATAGTAAATATTCCCAGAAGCTAAAACTCAGAATTTATAATAGCAATGTCCTCTCCGTCCTTACATATGGTTGTGAAACTTGGAGTATCACTGTGCAACTAGGAAAACGACTATGGGCATTCGATAATAACTGCCTAAGATATATTTTGAATGTACATTGGACTGAGAGAATAAGAAATGATGAGATTTATACCATAACAAATCATACCCCCATCCTTGATACCATTAGAAAGCGACGATGGATGTATTGGGGGCACATGGTGCGAATGGGTGATGGAAGGCTACCTCATGACATATGGTGTTGGATACCCCCCAGCCTCCGCAAGTCAGGGAGACCCAAAATGACAGTTGGCAGGATGTTAGAGAAGGAGGCGAAGCTGGCGAGGTCTCCGATGGAGGAGCTTTGGTCGAAGGCTCAGGACAGGTCGTCGTGGTGAACCACTGTTGCTGTCTTATGCGCCCTCAGGCGTGGGAGGACCTAAGTCTAAGTAAGTCTGAATTTACTCCTAGCCGTTTTTTTCGTTAAATAGTTTGCATTTTCATCTAGCTCACGCACATTACGTGAATATTAAATTGTCCCCAACTTTTATTGCCACTTTTAAAATAGGAGCCGATCTCCGCTCAAGATAAAGTGTGGAGATTTGGGCATTACTTAGACTTGTAACCCTGGGAGTGGTTTAGCAAGGAAATTTTTTCGGAGTGAATAGCACGGATGTAGTATCATGATTTCCTTATGCTTGATACTTTTTACTCGAAGCTACCTAAATGGAACGAAGGCTAATTAAGATTAATTAACCATGAAGATTAATTAATGACTTTTTATGAAGAAATTAAAAAGATTAATTAATTTTGACTTTTAACATTAAACAAGCATATGAAAAGCACAAAAAGGATTCAATTATTATCAAAGATATTTTCAAATACAAATTGTTTTGAATTGATTTCTCTATCGTCAAAGTTATATATCCCGAATTAGCACATAAGTTAATCTTTTTCATTATTTGAAATAAAAAACTTAAAATCTTTTTGCATGCTAACCAATGATTTGCGTAGCCTAGGTACCAATCTCTTCTATTTTTTGCCTTCAGCCGGAAGTGCAATGCGTGGCTGGGGACAAATCTTCCTGTGCGTCCCGTGTTTCCCCACTAGATTTCTACAGGTACATATTGAGAGCTGGGCCGACTCTGGCTGATCTTCCTGAGTCACACATTGATCCCGTTTTAAACCAAATAACCAGTGACACGAGGACTCGAAATTCTGTTTTCAGGAGTTCAGGTCTAGCGCACTAACCTCTCGACTAAGACGACTCAACAAATTTTGGGGTTACAATGGAATCACACACTCATATTTTGGAGTCAACAGGATTTTGGAGTCAGTCCAAGATATCTCTTCTCCTAGACCTGAAATAATTCATACTTTTTTTTTTGAACTTTTATATCTGAGGAACAAAAAGCGAAATCTAGCGATTTTTAAGGGACCATTTTGTTGAGACATCCAAGGGAACTGCTCAGCAGGTAAAAGAATAACCTTTTTTTCTTTTTTTTTTTGAATGCCTAGCAAAATAAAGTTACGAAAAACAGTACGGCTATTCAGTCAATAGTTTGGATGTGATCACAAATGTATGAAGTTAATAAAAAAATTGTTATCAAACTGAATGGTTTTTATGGCACTTAGTATTTACTAAGTGGCATATAGCGACCGCAAATTCTGTCGGTCCCAGTTTTGCTAGTTTAGGCACTTCCAGATAAGCTAGGACGACGAAATTTGGCAGGCGTATCAGGGACCAAACCAGATTAAGTTAGAAATAGTCGTTTCTCCCGATTCGACCATCTGGGGGGGGGGGGAGAGTGGGGGGACGGTTAATTTGGAAAAATTAGAAAAAATGAGGTATTTTTTAACTTATGAACGGCTGATCGGATCTTAATCAAATTTGATATTTAGAAGGATATTATGTCTCAGAGCTCCTATTTCAAATCTCGATCGGATTTGGTGACATTGGGGGGAGTTGGAGGGGGAAAATTAAAATCGTGGAAAACGCTTAGAGTGGAGGGATCGGGATGAAACTTGGTGGCAAAAATAATCACAAGTCCTTGGTATGTGATTGGCGTAACCGCTCTCTTTGGGGGATTCGGGGGGGGGGGGGGATAATTCTGAAAATTAGAAAAAATGAGGTATTTTTAACTTACGAAGGAGAGATCGGATCTTAATGAAATATCATATTGAGAAGGACCTCGTAACTCAGATATCTTATTTTGAATTCCGATCAGATCCAGTGTCATTGGGGGGGAGTTGGGGGGCGGGGAAGAACCGGAAATCTTGGAAAACGCTTAGAGTGGGGAGATCAGGCTGATACTTGGTGGGAAGAATAAGCACAAGTCCAAGATACGTGACTAACATAACCGGACCGGATTCGCTCTCTTTGGGGGAGTTGGGGGGGGTAATTTGGAAAAATTAGATAAAATGAGGTATCTGTAACTTACCAACGGGTGATCAGATCTTAATGAAATTTGATATTTAGAAAGATCTTGTGTTTGGACGGGATTTTAAATCCCGTCCAGACCCAGCGACATTGGGGGGAGCTGGAGGGGGAAACCCGAAATCTTGAAAAACTTGAAAATTTAGGTAGACTGTCTTTATCTTATGAATGGGTGGTCGAATCTTAATGAAACTTGATATATAGAAAAATCTTATGCCTCAGATGTTCCATTTTCAGTTTGAATCGGATCCAGGGACATAGAGGGTTGGAGGGGGAAAACAGAAATCTTGGAAACCCGAAATCTTAGAAAATATTCAGAGTGGAGAGGTCGGGATGAAACTTGATGGGAAAAACAAGCCCAAGTTCTAGATACGTGATTGACATGATTGGAAAGGTCCGCTCTCTTTGGGAAGTTTGGGGGGGTCCAGTTCTTTGGCGAGTTTGGTGCTTCTGGACGTGCTGGGACGATGAAAACAGGTAGGTGTGTCAGAGACCTGCACAAATTGACTTGATAACAGTCATTTCCCCAATTCAACCATCTGAGGGGCTGGAGGGAGAGGAAAAATTGAAAAAATTAGGTATTTTCAACTTACGAATGAGTGATAAGATCTTAATGAAATTTGATATTTAGAAGGACCTCGTGTCTCAGAGCTCTCATTTTGAATCTGGAGGGAGTTGGAGGGAGAAACGATAAATCTTGGAAAACGCTTAGTGTGGAGAGATGGGAATGAAACTTGGTCAGAAGAATAAGCACAAGCTCTAGATAAGCCATTGAAATAACCAGAATAAATCCATTTTCTTTGGGGAAGTTGGGGGGAAGGGTGTTAATTTGGAAAAATTGAGGTATTTTTACCTTGAGAACGGGTTGTCGGACCTTAATGAAATTTGATATTTAGAAGGAACTAATGTCTCAGAGCTACTGTTTTAAATCCTGACCAGATCTGTTGACATTGGGGGGAGTTGGAGGGAGAAACCGGAAATCTTGGAAAACGCTTAGAGTGGAGAGATCAGGATGAAACTTGGTGGGTAGAATAAGCAAATGTCGTAGATACGTGATTGACGTAACCGGAATTTATCCGTTCTCTTTGAGGGAGTTACGGGGGGTATAGTGCTTTGGCAAATTCGGTGCTTCTTGACGTGCTAGGACGATGAAAATTTGCAGGTGGGTCAGGGACCTGCACAAATTGACTTAATAAAGTCGATTTCCCCGATTCGACCATCTAGGGGCTGAAGGAAGAGAAAAATGAGGTATTTTTAACTTACGAGTGGGTGATCGGATTTTAATGAGTTTTGATATTTAGAAGGACCTCGTGTCTCAGAGCTCTTATTTTAATCCCAACCGGCATTTAGCCTCTGATTTTCGTTTCAAACAAATCTATTGATTCTTAGAGTTTTGCTAGAGCTCATGCCATATGATCTCTTGGCTCTTAGCTCTTCCGACCTCGTCACAAGTGACTTATGAGCTCTTAGCTTTTGTTAGTATAATTAATACCTTTAAAAGCTCTTTTTTTAAATATTAGATGTTTGTATCTTGGAGTTATCTTGGAGGCAAATACTAGAGTTTCTATCTGGTTATACTCTATCAATATTCAAATCATGTGAAAGAAGTGACAAAAAGCATTCGAACTTTGGCAAAACTTATGCGCAGAAATGCAGAGAAATTCTTGAAAAAAACTAGTATCTTCACCACAAAGTAGAAATGAAAGCCGTGAGCCATCTGTAATAATTTCATTTAACTTGTTATTGTCAACTAAGTCCAAAAATATTGTTTCCTTTTCGGGCAATAAAGCGAAAAAAACCGCCCAATAAACCAAAAAATCAATGGAAAGAACGTCAGTTATTTTTTTTCGGTTGTCGATCATCATTTATCCATGATCGAAAAAAAAATTGTCATCTGTTTTCTGTCATGTGACAAAGTGTCATTGTTTTTTGTCAGTGCTTGAATTATCATTGTTTTCTGTCATCAAATGAAGCAATGTTGTTTTCCTGCCATTTCAAATTAAATCACGGATGTTCTTTCATCGCACTCAGCTCCATTGTTCACAAAACCGGTTGTCTCTTTTTTATATTCTGCCATTAATATTTGTCAGTTATGCCAATGATCTATGCAGAAACAGCGCTCAAAAATGAGTGTATATACAGAAAATCGTAACTAACACGTCAACCGGAATACATGTTTTAGTGAAGGAACACACTTAAAGAAGTAAAAAAAATGTAAAGTATGTAAAAAATATAGGACAATCGAAAAAACAGTTTTTTTCGGAGAAGTGGTTTTACCCCTTTTATTTTTATCTATTTTATTTTTCTTTGCTTTTTTACATTTTCAAATTTGTTCCTCTGCTATAAAAAAATCAAGTATACTTGTTTTTTATAACTTTTTATGAAATCAGTCATTTCTGGATGCTGTTCTTGTGTCTGCTTTTAGCAAAATTGCCATTTAATGATTATATAGCTCGAACAACATAGCACGTTTTGCAAGGACTGATTAAAACAGTCAAACTTTGCGGGGCAGAAAACAATGACACAATTTATAATGAGAAAAAATAATGATAGCACTTTAGCTAATGACAGAAAGACTGATGATACTTTGGAAAATGGTAGAAAAAAAAATGACTCAGTCGTATAAATAGATAAATGATGACATTTTTTACGATGACAGATAAATTATTAGAGTATTGTATTTAATGGCCGGAAAAAATAGTGACACTTATTGGGGTGACACATTTGGAGATGGCGATTGCATACTTTGCAATAGGATGAAAAAAATGACTAGGTTGCAAAATGTCGTAGTGTTGCAATATTCCATGGGAGCATTTTGTTGCTTGTTTTTATTTTGTCTTTTTTGTGGGGACAATTCAATTTTGTTAAAAGTTTCAATCACTGCCTTCTTCCTTCGACCTGATAATCTTCAATAGTTAAGGAAGGGTTGACTATGAGTCAGGAGCGGAAATATGGGGAGACGGCTAGGCCTAGTGCACCTGAACACAACAATTTTCACATGCTAACCCTTCTCCAGAAGAAAAAGAAGAGAAAAAAAGATACATCAGTACTACCGTGCAAAATTGTGATTTTCCTTGTTGTTCGAGATGGGGAACTGTAAGCCTCCTGCTAAAGACTTCTGAAAATTTTGATCTCGCCTCTTTACTTTTTGTTTCAATTTGATAACACTTTAAGGAAGAGGTCCTTTTTCTAAACTCCCGCATTTTTTCTTCTCGTAATTACGAACTACTTTCTGCTGAGTCTCAATAAAATTCGCTATTTTTAGAGAAATGCTAAATGGGCAATATTTGTTACTAGAAAACTTGTTTGAAAAACTGATTTGAAAAGTTGGGCTACTATGGGCTGTGGTTCATCTTTTACTTGGCTAACCAATAGCACTGCCTACGCAAAGAGTTCAAGGATTCAATGTTCTATTTTTTCTTCCGACCCTCTCGCATGGAACGAGTGGTCGTAGAAACTTCAAAGGGGACCCATTCGGTTATAAATTGAAAGCTCTTGTGCTCTTTTCAGAAGTCGAAAGTGATTGGAAAGCAGCCAGCACCCCTCCCATGCCCTTGTTAGCTACCATCGGCTTAATTCCCGAAGCCATCTGATCAAAATTTTGAGATATACATTTGTTCACAACAATTAAAAGGTCCAATGAATCTACCTTCGGGCTGATCTAACCCCTACATCCCCTGGGACAAGGGCAGCATAATATACAAGTTGCCAATTGTTTTCGTATCAGTTTTATAATGGACACAAGAGTGTGGGGAAGCATATCTAATCTTCGGAGTCAGAAAAGTTAATGGTAGTAATTTACAATTGTCAGGGGATAATAAGTGGATTTCAAACTAAATCAAAAGACATTATGTATGTCAAAGAAAGACATTATGTATGTCAAAGCTATCAATGGCGTATTTTCAATATCTCAGGAACGCCTAAGGGTATTACGCTGAGACTGAGGGGTATTAAGCTGAGGTAACGCCTCAGCTTAAGGGTAACGCCTAAGGGTATTAAGCTGAGATTGTTGAGGGGAATGTAAAGCTAAACAAAAAGCACCAAGTTTATCCAGGTTGTTAAAATGGCGTACCTGCAATTTCTCAGGAACTGCTAAGGGTTGAAACTTAAAAGGGATGTTGAACTAAATCAAAATTTGCTATGTGTATCCCGGTTATTAAAATGGCGAATGTACAATATCACAGAAATGGCTAAGGGACTTTGAGGGAAGACTAAGGTAAGAATCGAATAAAACCAAAAGATACTATATGCATCCAGGCTGTCAAAGGATGCTTTGGAATGGCTGAGAGGATAAAGTTGAATTTGACATTTTTTTTCTGAGAGGGAAGATCACGGATGCATGTTTATTTGTTTTTTTTTTCCTCAGGATTGTCAGTGTAGAATCAATCGTCGCATAATACTGGGAGAGAGCTCATTCAAAGGTAATATGACACTGAATCAAAAGACCCTGTGTGTATCCAGGCTGCCAAAAGATCCTTAGGAGTGGGTAAGGTAATTAAATTGAAATTGGCATTTTTCCCAGAAGAAAAATAACAAATGTATATTTATTTGTTTGTTTATTTTTTTTTTAATGGTTGATTGTGTAGCACCAGGGGTCCTAGAAGATTTGGGCTCATTCGAAATTAAATTGAAAGATTTAGTGCCCTTTTAAGTAACCCCAAAAAATTGTGCCACGGGAAAGAGGCGTTTTCTAGAAGTTTGAAGCACCAAACTAGGAATTTACCCCAAAGATGATCACATCCCCATCGACTTGAATTCTGAGATAACCAATCAATTTAAGAGCCTCAAAATTCTACGTATTGATTTTCAGAGGATGTAATAGGACAAGGTGGTGCCTTCGTTCCTGAAAAGTCGCGCAGTTTATACAAGATAGATGGTTGATTTATCTTGATTTAACTAAGTTGATTCATTTGATTTTTCATGAAATTATGTTCAAAAATGTATAATTGCGCGTCAGCTATTATAAAGGAGGGACGATGGGTCGTTGTGTTGGTGGAGAAAGGGTTGCCAGATACCTCTAAGAGTGCATTTAGATACCCAATTTGTCTAGCTCCCCATGAGCCTTTGGATAAATATAGGAAGGGGTGTTTGTGGGAGCGGACATGATTAAATCTCTCTTCTTCTTTTATGTAGAGTAAACCCTGAATAAGAGTATCGTGGGGTCGTAGCTCACATCTTATTGCGGAAAAATGTTTCTAACATTAATTTTAAAGTTTTGTTTATAGTCCGGGCTACAGGTCTTAACAATGTGAAACATACCACGACGGAATGGGTCAGGTACAAGAATGAGTCTATCTCCCCTCCCTAAGTCAACCACGCTGATTCGAAAAATACCAGCGGCAATTGCTTGCGAGGGGTAGAACACTTCGAAACTTAAAATTTTATCATATTTTCGTGTTTCATGCAAGCAAATGCATCTTCCACGAAGTTTGATGTGCAGTTTTCCGCTCTAATGCGAGATTGAATTGCCTAAAGGCCATAATATATCTACATAACAGACCAGCATGATTGGTTAGAAAAAATGGCAGCAATGCCGCAGGTAAAGAAACTAAACAGAGTCAGAATTAACCCTATTTGTTTAATACTCCTTTCCCAAATTCATTATGTTTTTTTCCTAGTATCCCTCCATTTCAAGTCACGTACAATTATTTCTCGTCTGAATCAGCCTCGGCCACGCAACGCTTCCCACATGAAGAGGACAAAATATTGCAACCTCCATCAGCACATGGACATCTCGTCCACAAGATTTACACTTGCAATATGGCGAAGTTTTCTGAATAGTTGATGGCCAAGCAGGAAGGGCTGATTTAATGGGTACTATGCATCTATCCTTCATCTCCCATCCAAAATTAAGCGGAGAAAGGCACGAGGGGCGAGGTATAAGGGTATATTTACCAGCATAATGGACCGCTGGTAAATGCACTTTTTCTAATGTAAGGAAAGGAGTCGTCCGTTGGAGGCAGGCTCTTCAGCGCTTTCCGGCGAGGGAACAAGTGAGTGCGGAGGTCATTCAAACACGAAAATTCCTCTGATTTTCTGTATGAGGCGATCAAAATCTTGCGACACAGCTTCATAATATCTTCCTCAAGCTCAACTACTCGGTCAATTTGTTCCAAAATCTATTAGTAAGAACAGATATTTGAGGTAACCACGGCACAGCTGCTCTAAGGATTGTTTTCTTTCCTTTGGAGAAAATGAAGCTCACGGTACCACAACCGGTGAAACAGTGCAAAAACGAAACAGAATCCACGGTGGAGTCTACGGATAGAGACGGTGGGAGTCTATTTACAAGTTCAGTGATTGAAATTACCTTGTCCTGCAAGCGAACCAAAACATTAGGGGTGTCATGGCTTGGCTTTTCAATCATTTTAACAGGCTGAAGCAAAATGTCCACAATGTCTTTGTCATTTGCTTCCACGATTACTTCCACGCACCCCGTTCTGGCACAGAAACCCGTGAGAAGAGTGACATAGTGACATCTAAACAAAACAATAACTAAACTAAACTCTGGAAATTTCTTTAAGAGATTTAAAATAAAATTGCAGATTATTAGTTCCCCCTGTAGCATAGGACAAAGAGACCCGACTAATAGAACCAAAATATACGGTAACAAAATAATTGGTTTGTATCCTATTTATATTAGACAGTATCTGATTATTGACTGAATGATTATTGCCTAATTGACTAAATAATATACAATAAAAAAAAGCTGTTTTTATCAGAGGAAATAAACTACACCTGTACCACATTTAGAATATATGTCACTGGTGGGACTCTGTAAATTCTCTACATCCTATAAATCAGGCTTTTTGGGGATACGAATGGATTTAGCGTCAGGCCACAGGGCTCTGGGCGCGGCGGCTTAGACACCAAATTCCGAAAAAGCTGAAAATTAAAACGAAATCAAGCTTTTCAAATTCTAGTTACTGGTTCCATGATTTCCTAATTATGTGAAATGATTATGGTATTCAGATAGTGGATTAAATTATGAATCACATGGTCTGTTTATTCCATATCTATCTCATTATAGCCTGACTGAATGTAATCCATGCAGTGTATTGGAAAATCTTTTCCACTGAGATTCATGACCAAATTTGTGTCAGTTCTGATGCATGGTGAGCAAGTGCCAAAATCGCAGCTATTTGTTTGGCAATCAAAATGGTTTGACATGGATCAAGAGAGCAAATGCAAACTGATATGATATGGGCTTTAAGCAGAGAGAACTCTAATATCAGCTTCAGAGAAATACCCTTTCACTCAAGACTTTTTGGTTAAAAGAGAAATTACCCAATGGGACCAAGTGATGACATGCAAAAAAGGTCTTACTCAGAAATAACATCACATGCTATGCAGTCTCTATTGAATTAGCCAAAAACTATCGCTAGGAACTTCTTTCTCCACTTTGTTTTCATTCGGTCTTGAAACTAAAACAATAGCAGTCAAAACAGTACCAATCTTGCTTATTTCTTCTAAAGGACACGTGAAAATGGCATCTGAAACCGGCGTTCGCGACTTTTGCTCGCTAGATAAAACTTTTCGGTAAATCTGAAGTTCAGACCAAATTTAATAGACTCCTCCCTTGTTTTAAAGTGCCATTTTTATTTTCTATATCAGCGTTTTTTAGGCTATCTTTCATAATAACTCTATTTCGTCATACCCCCTCTTGAAATAGGTGACACAGCGAAGCGTGTCACCCTGACTATAACTGAATTGATTCGCTGGATATTTCATAAAACTATATACAGTGACACATAAGTATCAGCTATTATGACGGAAGGACGCTAAGTAATTGTTTACTCTAAGGGGGGAAGGGGTTACCAGATGCCTCAGAGAGAACATTTTAGTGTCCAAATATCCTAGCTCTCTTTGAACCTTCAGATAAATATAGAACGGATTTTTAAGAAGGGAGGGCGAATAGAAATTGATGTCTAATAACTCATGATTTTGGGGGATATTTTTGGTCTACGCCTTGTAAAACCACCTACACTTATGGCAGCGATTCAAATCCATGTTTTGGAATATAATGGGTTAATTTAGCCCATATAAACTACGCAAATCCCAGCTAAATTAAAAACCATCTAAATTGATTTTAGATTTTCCAGGCCTAGCCAGAATCTAGGACTAACGTATTAAGACAATTATACAACCAAAACTTCTAGATAGGAGGATTTATTGGCTTAACCTTTAGAGACTTATTACCCTAAAATGGGGTAAATAAAAGTGAGAAACAGAGCTTTTAAATTACAGAAAGAAATTCTAGTGGGCAATTTCAGTGTTTTGAGATTAGAGGCAGAGCTAAATTTTTTACGCGAGCAGTAAATACTATAGAATTGAAAGGGGACATCAAAATCAGGATATTTTCAGGGACAGTGCTTCGTTAATTAAAATAAGGGATCTTACAGAAAAAAGCTAGAAGATGTAAAATATTATTTTCTTTGGCAATGAAAAAGACAATGTCGATAAAAAACGTAAATAACTTAAATAAAAAATTATACAAAAGAGGTTATACAAAAGACTCTAGTTCGGCATTGTGGAGTGACATGCATGAGAGGTGTAGCATAAGTGGAAGACAGTAACAACCGGCAATCAAAGGGGTAAAATTAACCTTGCACTTGATGCCCATTTAATTGGACAATCTGTCTTGGCTTTTTCTACAATTGGCCATGACTTGACTTTTCCCACAACTGTTCCCTTTTCAATTCAAAAATCAACGGACTCGGTAAGTATACGAACTCGGTTATGAATGTAATAAAGAATTACATTCAACCAAAGATGTGCAGATATAAAGTCAACTAATTTTTCAAGCGTAAAACTGCCACGAATCACCATCATTAAATAAAGGTAACCCAAAACGAGCAGAAAACTACAATAAATAACCAAGTCAAAATCAAAACGAGCAGATACTAAGATAAGTAGGGCTGACATCCCCCATGCCTTCAAAAAATCAGTACATAACTCACTTTTTACTGAAACAGAGTAAGTTTGGAACGTTTTCTTTATATATGTTAAACTGTCAATACACATTCCCTTTTTTAGTGATCTTATTGATTATTAGATGGGTTTTCTTCGATAATATGAGAAACAGAAACATTAAAGAAATAGAGAAAGAAAAATATAAACTAACAATTGTTTTGAGTAAAGTGTAAATTATATTCTGTACTTATTTGTACTACCTTTTCTCTTTACCGTTTAATTTCTGCCGTAAAGTACTTGAAAAAAAAATGGCAACAATATATCCTTTTAAATAGGCTTCAATCAAAAGTATATGTATTGAAATAGGTTATTTTTCTTTACACTAAGTGATTAACTGTACAGCTTAAACTTTAAAGTTCTTCATTCCCATGTTTGGCTATCCATATGAAGGGTTTAGTTTACTCAAGTGAAGGTTTCTCCTTTCACTATGATGAGTTTGGGGCTTTACTTATGCTCTCCTCTACTGATACGAAAGAGAACTGAAGATACATCTCTTTTCCATACATCTATCTCTAGAAAGGGATAGAATAAGCACAGACTAGAATCTGGATGAAGTTCCTAGGCCCCATATTCTCCCGATCAAAAATCTGCTTCGTGTAACCCTGCGCGATAGAGGGGATGCGCTGAGTTGATGGAGAGCTCCCAGAATGAAGTACCTATTACCTACTGAGAAATTTTAAATACTTAGGAGCATGAATCTGTTGTTATTGTTGTTTTTGTTTAGATCTTTTACTGCTCAAGGTCAGTTAAATAAAATAGTTCCTATTTTAGCACTATGTAATGTTTCGATATTTTAAGCTTTAGCAAATTGCTTTTGTATTCCCTTTTCTAGTGAGATTGTGTAAGTTGCAAAATATACAAAATACTTTTCAAATTATTTTTCGTAGCATGGCTGCTAACTGTGCTAAAATGAAAAATGAACCATTACTTTTAGATTATATCGTAAAAGGTCATTCTAAAAATCTATTTTGTCTGACAAACTTGTGATATATAAAATAGAGAAATAAGCTAGCAGTTAATTACTTATTGGTCTTCCCCTAGTGAGGAGACAGGCTGCTTTCTTTACCTCCTCCAGCCAACGTTGTTGGTCCAAAATTCTCGTTTCTATTGGACTTCACATGATGAAGATAAAAAGTTGAAGTTCATTATTAAGTGTATCACTGCAAATAGAGCTAAAAAAACGAAGCATTATTTAAAATTTTGAGGAAAGCATTGACAACTCCTACGTTTGGCGTGTCAAGTCTGTTCTTGGACGAAATATTTAAAATACAAAGAAACACGAAAATAGACATTGAATTTGGAAATTCTGGCGTGAATTCAATTTCTCCTTCCTGTTAATCCTTTACTGACGCTACAATTACACGTTCCTTATTCAATTAAAATTCCTGAAATATGTAAATTGCGCTATAACATAATTTTATCGTGTTGTTCTTCAGTTTTAAGCCATAGAGTGGCAAATCATAAATTGTATTTAATTAAAATATTCTGACTTGAATTCACTTCCTTTTTCCGGTTTACCTTCACAAATGCCATAATAACTTCATTCCATTCCAGAGTGCTAAAGAATTTCAGGCTTGAGTTCATTTCCTCCTTCCTGTGTATCTTTCCAGACACTAAAATAACTTTTCTTCATTCTAGGTTGACAAATAAGCTATTTTAATTGAACTAAATAATTCTGACATGAATTCAATCCTTCCTTCCTGTTTATCCTTCACATCATTACGCACGTTAAACTAACATGCTTCTTCATTCCATTGTAATTTTACTTTTAGCCATAGATTTATTTATGCAACATTTTTGTTTGCAATTCAATGTTATTTTTTCTGTTTTTTGTTCCATGACTAAATTTTAAGGTATTCAGAGTCATTTGTCATATTTTGTAATTTTGCATACTTCATCCGTACTAAACATGACCACTCCTGGGGGGAGGGCGAATTATCTAATTTTCCTCATTTTCGATATAACTCCTTAATAGAGCATTAATTTTTTAGACCACACTACCGTTCTATGACAAACAAATAAATTTTCAGAATTTCAAGTTTTGATGTTGCTCCTTACTTTCAGTTGAAAAATCTTGTTTTCTATTCAATTTCTTACAGCTTTTTAATTAATGGCGGTAAATCCAGCCCCCCCCTCTGTGGATTATTCCCTTCCTCCACAAAATTATTCCATGGAAAGATCCTCCCACGTAAGCACTGCTGCCAGACCCTCCCCCCCCCAAAAAAAAAGTGTTTATATTTCCTAATAGCAAAAACTATATGTAAACAATGATCAAAGTTCAAAACTTGCAGGCCTTCTCCCGGAGGCTGTGGGGGTCAATTCATCCTAAAAGAGATAGTTACTAGATTTTTCGACTATGCTGAACAAATTGGCTATCTAGAATTTCAATCAGACAATTTTGGGAAAAGAGAGGGGTGGGAGGAGGGCTAGCTGTCCTCTAATATTTTCTGTCACTTGAAAAGGGCACTAGAACTTTTGGTTTACGATAGCATTAGCCCTCCCCTTATCTTCTAGGATCACTGGTTCGATACGATGACCTTTGGAGAAAAAAAAACAACAAAAAAACAAATAAATGTGCATCCGTGATCTTGTTTCTGAAAAACAAAGCAAAAAAAAAAATCCACATTTTTGTATATAGGAACTTGAAATCTCTACAGTATGGTTCTCCGATATGCTAAATCTGATGGTTTGATTTTCATAAGAATGCTTGATGTTTTAATGATATTTCTCCCTTTTTGAAAACTAGGCACATTTTCTCAGGCTCGTACCATTTGATGAATAGCATTAAACTTCATGAATTTTAAACATTTTGAATAAATATCAAAATATGTTTCTTTTGATGGATCTATTATTATCAAGACTCTGTTTCTTACAGTTTTGGTTACTATTAAGACGCATCGCTCCTTGCGTGCAGTTCGTTACCACAATCTGTTTGATTACCACTTCTTTGTATTTGTTATTATCACTTTTTCTAGGTTTTCATTTAATATTAGAGTAAAGTTTTAAAACGATTTTAATAATTTCAGATTTAAAATGCAATCAAACTCTAGAAAACGGAGAAGAAGTTTATATCCCTAGAACCCGAAATCAAGCCTGGTGGAAACCTTTTAATTGTTGGTATCAACTGAAAACCAATTCGTATCAAGCCAAAGATGTCGTTTTCATAATTCGTTTTAGAAAGTTCAAGTGGGGTAATCTACTTAATGCAACCCATTGTGATCATGCTTATCTGCAGGTAATCTACAATACTCCTATTATAATAGTATCTCAAAAATGCTATCTCTATAATAATACTCCTCAGAATCTCCTGATATAGATATATCATACATCATATATAGATATATAGGATACATCATATCATATATATGATATAGATATAGGTAATCTATAATACTCCTGAGAATAAAAAAAAAGCATTGTGTAACGGAGGCAGGTGAATTTTTACGCCATTTTCCTCCTCCTTTCATCTTCGCTTTTTCGTAGAAATTTAGAGAATATGATATTTAACAAAATGATGTGTTTTAGTGCTTTATTATTAGAAACGACAAACAACTTCATGACGGAATAATACTCAATCCTTATAATGACGTCAGTCAACAAACATGACGTCAGTCGAAACACAAACATGACGTCAGTCAACAGACAAACAACTTATTTATATATATATATATAGATACTAGCTGTTATATATAGATACTAGCTACAACCCAACACCTAGTTGGTGGGGCGCTTCGCGCCCCCCAAGCCCCCCCCCACGCGCTTAAGTCGTTACGCGCCATATTAGTTACGCGCCATTGTAGTTGTGTCCCTGTGTCCCACATGTGATATATATATATATATATATATATATATATATATATATATATATATATATATATATATTTAACTACGTAATGCGAATGTACAACATTCTTTGCTGTCCCATTGTCTGTACATATAAATAGATTTTCAGGTTTACCGACTCTTGAACATGCAACATATAATTGTCCATGGGAAAAACAATCTGTATTCAGATCTATACCTCATTATTCTAATGATTGCCCTTGAGTTTGTTGATGGTGATTGCTAATCGAACATTCCCTGTGTCCCTGTCGTCATTTATATATCCCCCTGTGCCCCCCGGCGTCCCCGTTGTTGTGGTTTCCCTGTGTCCCAGTCGTCATTTGTGTCCCGGCGTCCCAGTCTGTAATTTCTCTTTGAGTGTCGCGGTCGTCATTTATATTCCCTGTGTCGCGGTGTCCCGGTCGTCATTTTTGTCTCGGTCGTCATTTGTGTTCCGGTGTCCCGGTCTGTAATTTCTCTTTGAGTGTCCTGGTCGTCATTTATATTCCCTGTATCCCGGTCGTCATTTGTGTCCCGGCGTCCCAGTCTGTAATTTCTCTTTGAGTGTCGCGGTCGTCATTTATATTCCCTGTGTCGCGGTGTCCCGGTCGTCATTTTTGTCTCGGTCGTCATTTGTGTTCCGGTGTCCCGGTCTGTAATTTCTCTTTGAGTGTCCTGGTCGTCATTTATATTCCCTGTATCCCGGTCGTCATTTGTGTCCCGATGTCCCGGTGTGTAGTTTCGTCAATCAACAAACATGACGTCAGTCGACACACAAACATGACGTTACTCGACACACAGACACACAGACAATTTATTTTTATATATATAGATGTCCCGGTGTCCCGGTCGTCATTTGTGTCCCGATGTCCCGGTGTGTAATTTCGTCAATCAACAAACATGACGTCACTCGACACACACACACACACACACACAGACAACTTATTTTTATATATATAGATATATTTATACATACTGTTTCTTTGTTTGTTACAAACAATGTATATTTAAAAAAAATAAAAAAAGAAAACACCAGAAAAACTAAAAACAAAAACTTAAAAAAAAGACCAGAAAAACTAAAAACACAACAACACAGAAACACAAAAAAAAGATAAACAGAAAAACCAAAATTATAACAGAAAAAGAAAACACCAGAAAAACTAAAAAAAAACAGAAAAAAATAAAACAAAACAGAACAAAAATAAAGCAAAAAAAATAAGAAAAAAAAACACCAGAAAAAAACTATACGCAGTTTAGCACCTTGCATACGTATTTGCTGGGGCGCACAGCGCCTCAGCAACACTTCGCAACTGTGTGCCCCCACAACAACTTTTGACACAATTTGATATCAGGGGGGTCGGGGGAGGGGGGTCAGGGTGGTTCAGGGGGAGGTTTGCTTGTGAGGTCTCAGGGGGGTACAGAGGGAGAGGGTCTATGGGGGGTTACAAGGGGTACTAGCTGATTGCCACGTATTGCTGGGGCGCGCAGTGCCACAACAACGCGTGGTAGGGATCAGCTAGTATATTAGTATATGTATATATATATATATAAAACAGGATTATACCTGCAACTTTTTCATTTTCTATAACAAAACAAAATCTTTTTTCTAGTCTCCTACCTAAATCCTTACAACAGAATGAAAAACTAAAACCCTTACAAGTCTAAAACCCAAAACTCAAAGACATAGAACTATTTCGTTTTATTTTAGGCCAAACACTTCCTCAATTTTCTAACACTTCATAATCATACCTTTTTCGATTACAATATGTTACACATTAATATTTTTCTAAATATTTTTCAATTTCCACATGATTTTTTCTTAACCGTTATGCGTTTTCATATGATTTATTATATGATAATCTTCCTTCTGCTATTCTTTTCGCTTCCATACGTAATAATAAAGAACGATACTATGTTCGCTATTGTCATCGTATACATCTCGTCATCTAATTTTAGGTACAAAGCTTTTTCTGAATTAACTTCTACTCTTTTTACATGTAAAACTGGCTGCTAAATTTGTTAAGTCTTACTATATTCCTTCTAATTTTCACATTCAACCATTTAGTGGCATTGCGTCTCTAGTTTTTTATCACATAGCTTACATACTCCATTACCACCACTCATATTCATCTTTACTGTCCACTCTTCCTTGGGTAAAAAATTATGCATAAAAGTACATGTGCTCTTTAACTTTTGCCTGCAAACTTTTTAGCAGTCAGACAATCATTTTGCAACTCATTTGAACCGTAATAACGCAAAGATTTCTATATGTGATGATTTGAGAAATATCGATGACAAGAGATACTTCCTATTTCCCCTTTAACTCTCAACTTACTATAATATCTTTAACAATAGAGGTTTTGTATCATGTTTGAGCCGATATCGTACAACAGTTTCCATATGAGCTACTGAAGCTTCCCATTATCTACCTCCCTGTTCCTCCAACCTCCAATATATTAGCACAAATGTAAGAGGATGGCACCTAATTTAAATCAGAAGCATACAATCATTTTAAATCTGTACGATTAGACAAGTAAAGTTTGTCTTTCACCGCTCCAACAGCCACCTCCTTGAACGTTAAATACTAGTGCAAAACTATAGAAGAAAGCTATGTATAATACACCTTGCTTGAACCCAAATCAAAGAGAGTATTTTTAATCTTTAAGGTTGAAGAACCAAAGTTCAGCGACTGTCTAACTCTGCCTACCACAACGTTTGTAGGTAGCACCTTGTTTGAAACACAATCATGAATACCCTTAGCGATTCCTGAGATATTGCAGACCCTATTGACAACCTGCGTACACATATTTTCTTTTGATTTAGTTCAACAGTTTTTAACAGCCTATGGAAGTTTCTTCTTAATGCCTTAGCCGTTCCTGAGATACTGCAGATATGCCCTTTTGACAATTCGACTGCACATAGTGTCTCTTGATTCAGCTTAACATGCACCAGAACATTTTAACTATAAAAATTTTAGGTTTTCCTATCATATTGTAGGTTATTCCTTTTAATAACTTGGATGCACGTAGAGTCTTTGAGCTTAGTTCAAAAATCACCCTCAATATTCCCTGAAAGTTTCAACTCAATAGTCATGGCTGTGTTGAGATACTGTGGATGTGCCCTTTTCACAAAATGAATCTACGTAGTGTCTTTTGATTTAGTCTAATATCCCTCTTAGTATTCCCTAAAAGTTTCAACTTAATACGCAAGCCGTTTCTGAGATATCACATATACTTTGTTTTTTAAATTTGTATGTATCTAGTAGCTTTTGATGCAATAAAACATATATTTGAAAGTTTCAATTTAGTACTCAATATTGCAGTTATGCTCTTTTTTCAACATGGATGATCATAGTGTCTTTAATTTAGTAGAATACCCTCCCCAGCATTCCATGGAAGTTTCAACTAACTACGCTTAGCCGTTCCTGAGGCGTTGCTGATACGCCCTTTTTACAACCTATAAGTACACAGTATCTTTTGATTTAGTTTACTAGTCACCTCAATATGCATTTAAAGTCTCAATTGTACACACTTAGCCATTATTGAGATACTACAGATACTGCCTTTTGACATCCTTCATGCATTTATTGTCTTTTGATTTAGTCCAACATAATCTTCCACATTCCTTCAAAGTTTCGTGTTAATACCCTTGCTCTTTCTGACACACTGGAAGCTTCCTACAATAAAACCAATATGCAAGTATTGCCCAGCCTGCATAATTTTCTAGCCCTTGTCCCAAAAATTTTGCGGGGCCATTTCATGCCCAGACGCTAAGAGTATGTACCCAGATGTGGTGAAAAGAAAAAAAAATCATTGAAGCAATATCTCTGTTTACTTAGACAGCTATATTGTGTTGCCTGTGAAACACTGACCTCTTTTTTGCATAATACTATTGTGTCTTTTCTTTGAAAGAGTAGATGGGGAATTCCTGGTTTTGAAAAGATGAAGTTGTTTTTACTGATCTATTAGATTATATTTCAGATTTTGGACGGTAATTCTACTGGATCATATCCTGGTTATTTCTGTGGAGAGATAGAGAGGAGCCATCTATACATATCTGAAAGTAACAATGTCATTCTGCAATTTATGGCTGACAACTTCACAGACCAGACTTACTTCTCATTCGACATAAAAGAAGAGCTTCAGCAACGTCTTCATCCTCGATACGGTCAATTATCAGCTTTATATCCGAATAGACGTGGTCAGCCTATAGCCAAGTATGAAATAATTGGTTGATTTGTATACTGTAAACTTGTTGATCGGGCTAAGAAAATACGTTGCAACGAATTAAACAGCTCAAGTAGAAAACTTCATTCTTTTCTATTTTGTTTGAAATCAATACTCTCTGAGATATTTTTGAACTAGTTTTCAATTTTATCATTTCCAATGCTCTTTTCCAAGAATAATATCTACTTTGGCCTTACATTCTTTTTGGCCCATTTTACTTTCTCCAAAAGGGCACTTTTTCCCAACACGTAAATATATGACTATTTTTGCTCAAGTAGCATGTATTCTGCATATTAACCCACCCCCAATAATTTGATAATTTAGAAAAATGCAAAACTAAATAATGTGCCTACTTTCAGAAAATTTTGGGTTGGATTCATAGGAACTTTAACCTTCAATTAAAATTTTGTTTTTAGAAGACTTAATTTAACCATAGGAACTTACACCCTCAATTAAAATATTGTTTTTAGAAGACTTAATTTAACCTCAGTCTAAGCTTATTCTGAATCTATTTATTTCTGCTTGAAACCGCTGTCTCATCAGTGGTAATAATCCTTAACTCATATTAAACCATATTGAAGTGCTTGAAAATCATCCCTTAACAGTTTTTATGCTCTTTGATTCCATCTACTATTTTAAATTTATTGTTTAACTAATGTGTGCGGTTATTTGTCAGTCGAAAATAGAAGAAAAAAACAAGTAAAAAAATTAAATAAAAAATGGGTGGAAAAATTCATATCAATCTACGCGGTATCCAGTTCAACAGACTACAAAAAGAAGCAGGTAACTTCAGCCAAAATTGTTAGATAATGGCAACTGTTTCAATGTCATTCAAGTAAATAGAAGTTAGCAATATGCCTTTGTACAAATTTAAATATTTAAAGTCTTTAAAGTTGAAGCTGACAACGATAATAAATTCTGGGTCACAATATAAATATGTTAAAAAAAAATGTGTTGAATAAAAGTTTAACTAACATACTTTTCGAATAGAAGCAATCCATTTTTCATTTTTACCAATTTAGTTAAAGATTAAATCTTGAATCTAATCTAGTACCTTCTCCCTTTGAAAACCTGGCTAAATAAAACTTTTCAGAATATTCTGTCAAGATCATTTAAAGCATATTTTAGCGAAGTATGTCACTCACTTTACAAGTTTTTTTTTTGTTTGGTTTTACTAGATATTTTGGGTGAGAGGGGGTCCAATTACAGCTAACCACAAATGACTTTCCATGTCGGCATCCTAAACATCAATCTTGCTTTTAATTTTTTTTAAGTAAATATTGGATTTGTTTTACGAAACGCCATATTGTTTTATCGAGTGAATTAATTTAAAAAACTTTTTTCCACAAAACAAGTTTTTCAAAGAAAATTGAAGAGGTCCATTAAGCCAAGAATGAGCAGAAATAAAGTCAAATAATCCTCCAATCGTAAAACTACCATAAATCACTATCAATAAATAAATGAAACTCAAAACCCACAGAAATTACAATAAATAGCCCAGTCAAACTCAAAACGAGCATAAATTAACATGACCAGGGCTGATAACCCCCATGCCTTCTCAAAACCAGGGCGTAATTTCCGCTTTACTGAAAAAAAAAAACAAATGACCTTAGATTGTCAGTTTAATTGGCATATACTGACATTTCTTCCTGAATGTTTTAATAATTTTTCATTTGTAAAAAAGAAAGGTGAAAACATTTAAAACATATTCTGTTTTCAGTAAAGCGCAAATGATGTTCCGGTCTTGAGAAGGCATAGGGGTTATCAGCCTTACTTATGTTAATTTTGCTCGTTTTGAGTTTGACTCGGCTATTTATTGTAATTTATGTTTGTTTTGAGTTTCATATATTTAATGATGGTGATTTGTGGCAGTTTTACACTTGGAAGATTATTTAACTTTATTTCTGATCATTCTTGGCTTAATAGTGCTCTTCGCTTTTCCCTGAAAAACTTTTTTTTGTGGAAAAAATTTCTAAATTAATCTCTGTTCGTTTTTTTATGGAAAAAATAATATTTTATATCTTTTCAGTTTTTTTCTGAAAGAATCCATTGCATGGACCGCTATTTGTATAATGAAAATTTTTTTTTTAGCAATTTTTAATCCTGGCACAGACAGTATTTTTTAATTTGATTTTATACCTTCTGGAGTTGACCTGAAAAACAAAACTTAATATCGTCCCCAAAATATTATACATATAGGTTAAAAAGACAGTGAAGGTGTTTTTAGAAAAAAACGAAATTTTGATATCAAGTATTCAATACCAAAATCAGAGATTAGTGCTCATGGGGGATATCAATATTGATTTTTATGAGTTGAAAAGCGATATTTGAGACCAGTTTCTACTGCTGTTGATTGGGTGTCGCTGCTGTTAATTAATGGGCTCCTGCCGGCATGCAAGGTACCAACAAGAGTTACAGACACATTCACTACTCTTATTGACAATTACTAAATTAAAGATTAAATCATGCAGTGTAATAGTTCAAGATTAATTCAATTACTTTCTTTTAGTGTTAAAGACTATGGTAAAGTGTTAAAACTGGTAAAGACTACTTTTACCGGTTTCTCGAAAAAAAAGGATTTTTTAAAAATCGTCAGTCCGGCTTCAGACCTGGTCATTCAGCAGAAGACGCTCTGGCATCCTACTTATTCATTAACAGAGCACTTGACTCAGGTCTTCTGCCAGCTGCTATATTGATTGACATCAAGAAAGCATTTGACAGTATGGATCATACTATCTCAATGGGAAAGCTACAACATGAGTGAGAAGGATAGCCCTACAATGGTTTGAATCTTACCTTCAAAATAGGTGCATCTACATTGGTGACCACCCGAAGAACGACTCTACTGTAAAATTTGGTTTGCCCCAAGGATCTATCCTCGGTCCTCTTTTGGTTTTAGTCCATGTAAATGACCTAACTCGTATCCTTAACCCAAATCATGACGATCCAAAATGCTGTAACCTATACTTTGATCTTTGATCAAACATCTGAGGACATTAATAACGAGCAAAATGAACTTATAGCATTCGCTGAAGACACTACAATCACCTGCTGCGGACTCGATATGCCTTTACTCCAGCAGAAGCTTGAAAAGATCATGGAAGAGATCTATCTGTGGATGGATGCCAGCAAACTCGTCATCAATGTCATAAAACCTTGCATCCTATTATTTCCTAGGGTAGGAACATTTCACCCGGAAATAACAGAAATTGTGACGTCTCGTGGAAAGGTTTAACGACCAGCGAATGGATGTGCAAAATATTTAGGAGTAATAGCAGATGAAAACCTTTCCTTCCTTCCTCACATCCATGCTGTAGAATTAAAGCTTTCAAGGAATCTGGGTATCATGAAGAAACTGAAGAACACATTCCCACGTAAAACCCTTACCCTTCTCTACAATGCACTCATTAAACCCCACTTATAGTATTGCGCAATGGTATGGCAGTCGACGTTCAAATCCCACCTGAAAAAACTGGATTCCATCCATAAAAATGCCTTGAAGATCATCAAACACACAGAAGATTATCTCTCGCTGAAATCGCTGTTTAAGCTTTCCTGCCTGGTTTTTGCTTTCAGATTCCTCTCCGGCTTGCTTTCACCACCTTTTAGGAATCTCTGCCGTTTGGCATTCGAACATCAGTGTTAAATCTATAATTCTTTCACCCGTATGTCCACCAGAGCTTATAAATATTAAATAAAAAAAAACTAGTTTTTTTAACTGAAAGTAAGGAGCGACATTAAAACTTAAAACGAACAGAAATTACTCCGTATCTTAAATGGGCTGTCCCCTCCGCAGTCCCTTGCTCTTTACGCTAAAGTTTGACTCTTTGCCATAATTCTACTTTTTAAAACAATTAAAAACATATAAATACCTAAATACTTTACCTATTACACTTCTTACACCATTTCCTACAGTGTTGTTTGCAGTGAAATATAACGAAAATTTACTTCCATTTCCTTCTTCATAAGTTCGACCTGCTTCCCATGGAATCTACTCACCCCTACTCAACTCGACAAAATTCACTAATTCACCGGCCTCTTGTCAGGTATGAGCTATCGCGGTTCTCTTTGAGTTATAGTTTGATAGCAAATAATAATAAATATAGAAATAATATCAAGGGGTTATCTCTGAGTAGTATAAAGAAGACATTTAAAGAGTGTTTGGTAAGTCAATATTAATTATTATTTTTTTTTTAGATTGATATTGATGGGTTCACCCATCTTGTCAGTTCCAAAGTTGTCTGTTTTTTCCTTCTTTTTTTGTGATGGTTGTTTGATTGTGAGTTTGTACTGCCGAGTACTATTATTATTATTTTTTTTGGAGAAGGTGATTGTTTTCATTTATAACTCCCGTGCCATTCGTGCTATGCTCTCTGCCGGGAGTAGGTCACACTGACGTTGTGATTATTGTAAAAAAAATCTGGAAAGGTTTCTCCTTTCCAGATTAAATAAATAAGTAATTTCTCCTTCTTCAAATTAAATAAAAAAAACAAGTTTTTTTTTAACTGAAAGTAAGGAGCGACATTAAAACTTAAAACGAACAGAAATTACCCCGTATATGAAAGGGGCTGTTCCCTCTTCAACGATTGCTCTTTGCGCTAAAGTTTGACTCTTTCTCTCAACTCTACTTCTTAAAACAGTGCAAACTTTAGCGTAAAGAGCAGGGCGTTGAAGAGGGAACAGCCCCTTTCATATACGGGGTAATTTCTGTTCGTTTTAAGTTTTAATGTCGCTCCTTACTTTCAGTTAAAAAAAAACTTGTTTTTTTATTTAATTTCTGAACGTTTTTTTAGTTAATCCATGTTTTGATTTTGGCTCTCCGCAGCGAAATTTGCATATTTATTTATTTGGCTAAATGGCTTTCCCATAATTTGATCGAATGATTTTGAGAAAAAAGGAGGGGGAGGAGGCCCAGTTGCCCTCCAATTTTTTGGGTACTTAAAAAGGTAACTAGAACTTTTTACGAACGTTTTCATTAGTAAAAGATATACATAACTTACGAATTAGCTTACGTAACAAACTTCTATATTCGTATGTTTTTATTACGTACATGAGAGGGTTCACCCACTAGTCAATACCTTGCTCTTTACACTAAAGCTTAAACTTTGTCCCCTGAATCACAAAGGCCGTAGAATAAATAGTTGAAATTACTAAAAATACTGTAGCGTAAAGAGTGAGGTGTTAGGAGGAGGTGAACCCCTTATATGTGTAATATTTTCTGTTTGTTTTAAGTTTTAATGCTACTCCTTACTTCCAGTTGAAAAAAAAATTTATACTTATTTTTTTCATTGTTTTTTTAAATAATGCTAGAAAATACTGCGCCCCCTTTATGGGGTGCAGCATTTCCCCCATGACAAATTCCTCCATGGAAAGTTTCCCCCACATAACCCCCTCTTCTCACCCCCCTCCCAATCAAAAATCCCCCTGAAAACGTCTGTACACTTCCCAATAACCATTACTATATGCAAACACTGATCAAAATTTGTAACTAGCAGCCTCTCCCATGGGGACTGTGGGGGAGTAAGTCGTCCTCAAAGATATAGTTATAAGGTTTTTCGACTATGCTGAATAAAATGGATATATCAGAATTTTGATCCGACGACTTTGGGAAAAAATGAGCGTGGGAGGGGGCCTAGGTTCCCTCCAATTTTTTGGTCACTTAAAAAGGGCACTAGAACTTTTTATTTCCGTTCGAATGAGCCCTCTCTCTAAATTCTAGGGCCACTGGGTCGATACGATCACCCCTGGGAAAAAAATAGAATAAAATAAATAAATAAATAAACACGCATCCGTGATTTATCTTCTGGCAAAAAATACAAAATTCCACATTTTTGTAGATAGGAGCTTGAGATTCATACAGTTGGGTTCTCTGATGCGCTGAATCTGATGGTGTGATTTTCGTTAAGATTCTACAACTTTTAGGGGGTCGCTCCGTCGCTCCAGGTCCCCTGTTTGACAGGGGCCAAGTATATGCTAAATGATGGTGACTTAATATCGATAGGCATGATGATTAGTCCACTCAAGACTAAAGTCATGATGACGCATAATTCCTAGGAAAACCTCATGATACTTGACCACTCTTCCGTAAAATTGGAAAGTGAATTCAAATATCTTGGTTCACATTTTGGACATTATGATGGAATCTATGTGTTATGACCTTGTCTCTTTGGGAAAATCTTGTTCAAAACCGCAAAAAATATTAGGCTTCAATTGTTCTTCCATAATTAAAGAATTTTGACGCCTCTGGCAAGAATGCAATTTTAAGGCTACGATACGGTCATCCTCAATTTTTATCATTAAAGCTCTTTTCACCTACCCCCACAAACTAAGGGATTTTCCCTGAATTTCTCCGGAGAGTCTAACCCCTGTCATACCAACAAGATGTGAAGAAACTATTTTTTCTCTAAAATTGAATTTTGGCTCCATAGAATGTCTTGAATGACAAGACGGTGACAGCATTCAGGCTCTTGTAGGCTAAAGGTTGAAAATCCGTATTGACAAAAAGTCTGTTACTTCGATTTGTAAGTAGTAATGCAAAAGGCTATAAGCGAGAAGATCCATTTCTAATTAAGATTGATGCTAATATTAAAAAAAACTGCAATTAGACAAAAATATAAGAAAAAGAGATTCACCACAATTTAGCTAGAAGTAATAGTTTTATTATCCCTCTTTTATGTGTATTCATTATTAATTTTCAGTGGCTCTCCATGTGACCGGTTTTTCACTGAATGCCGACTTCAGACATGTTACGTCCAGTCTCCTGCGTTTCCTGGCTTTTATCCAAGAAATTTAAATTGTAAATACCTGATTTCTACTAGACAACCATTCATCAAGGTAAAATATTCTATGTTTATGTCTGATTTGATTCCTATTCTTTACTTTTTTCTCCTTCAGAAAAAATGGGTACTTCTCCCACGCTAAAAATATAGAGATTTTGGATATTGTATTAAATTAAGTTAGCTCATCATTTGTTATGCCATCTAACCAATAAGGCAAAAGCCCTGGTGTTTTTTTCTGCCTTTTAAATTTGTATGACCACAAAGGAAGTTACATTTGTTGTAGTTACATTGTTTTACATTTGGAAGTTACACAAGGGTGGTGCATCACTTTCTCCTTGGCATTAAAAAATTTTACTGCATTTACAGATTCCATAGAAAACTGATGAATCCATAAAAGTTTGTATTAAAGTCTTTAGTCTGCTTTTGGAGAAAATAAAAAGAAACTTGGAACTATTTCAGGCTACATTAGTTTTTTGACGCTTCCCCATGTGCCCAAAATTTTGCCAGTCTCTGATAGATTCGTAACTTACAGGGCAATATATACAGAGTCATCTATACCTGAATAAGGCAAGCATGTTTTGAAAGCTGATTATATACTGAGAAGTGGCATGCGTGTAGATGCCTCTCTTTCGAATTTAAATAACTCTTAGGAATTTAAATAACTTTAACCTTCCTTCCTTTGGCACATGATTGAATATTAAAGATTGGCCTGATACATACAATTTGCATAATCTTGAGGTTCAGTTGCTCTACTTTCTATTTAAATTAAAACGATAAATATCTAATTTGTTCCCCAGAACAAAAATTAAACAGTGCTTCGGTGATAAGCCTTAATGAAAAATTAACTTAAGCTGTTCAGAAATCATAACTAAAGCTGTTCAGGTTAGAAATAAGTTACTGAAGATTATGGATATGATTTTTGAAAAAGGGGAAGTGCCTAGGGGTTGTAGGAAAACCCAAATTAAGAGGATTTGATACCTTAAACATCATTTTGCGAACCTCAATGTCGGCTGACTGTTTCAAAGATAAAGGGTCCATTAGCAAATTCTCACAGGGGACTACTTATCTTTGCAACCTATTGAGAATTTGTGATTTTATTATTAAATTTAATTGAAAAGACAATGGAACTGTGTCGGCAAAGTTTTCAATCAAAGCAGGTTGCACTAGAGAATATTCGAAGACCTGTCAAATTAATCAAAAGACATTTCTTTTGAGGTGATTTTTGAAATTTTCCTAGCAAGTACACTAGAATGTTTTGAGGGACAACCCTTTCCTGAATTTCAAAAAGAAAATTCTGCTCTCTTTGATTGAAAAAACAAAACTTACGCTTCCTAATGACACAGATTTCTCCGAAACTGAATATTTCTACCTTCGTCACAAAACAAGAGAAGTTACAAGTTTTTTTTAAAGATTTCAGGGGAAGTACATGTCGGCTTTTAGTGTTCTGCCGTGTATTTGGATCGCTTGTCCATGCTAAGAGAAGAACAGTGCAGTTTTGGGAATGGTAGGGGATGTGTCGGCCAAATTTTTGCCTTTAGTTAATAAATAAGGAGTGCCTGAGCCAACTCTTTAAGCTTAAGTTTTAATTTTGGTCACAGTCCTATAAGAAATACTGATTAAACACAAAGGCCGTTGAATTTGAACGAGAAGTGCTTTAAAAGAACTTTAAAATTTTAGTGTAAAGAATGAGGGTCGAGGAAGGGGCAACCCCTGTCATATACGGAATAATTTTTCTTTGTTTTAGGTTTTAATGTTTCTTCTTACTTTCAGTTGAAAAAACTTTTTTTCATTTGTTTAATTAAGTAATAGAGTGAAGGACGTTCAATTTTCCCATCTTTTTCTTATCGTCTGAAAGGCTACACTTTGATGAAACTTAGAAAAAAACCAGGTTGAAATTACTTTTTACTTCTTATTTGCGGAAGGATATAAAGCTTTACAGCATTCAGGCGAGTTTAAGGAGCCTGATTCTTTCCAAGGCTTACAAAAAATAAAAGTAGATATTTTTTGAAAAGGAGTGTTTTAACCCAAATGGTAGCCTACTATTGTAGGAAGCATCCAATGTCTTGGTGCTTGCAACTAATAACCGGGCATGTCTTTAAATAGAATAAATAAAAAAAAAACTTTCCAGTTGAAAGTAAGGAGCATCATTACAACTTAAAACGAAAAGATATTATTCTATACATGAGTGGGGTAACCCTTCCTCAGCCCTCACTCTTCCTGGTAATGTCTTGAAGCATTTTAAAAATACTTTTTATTCAAATTCTACGGCTCTTGTGTTTAAATTGTCTTTCTTAAAGAATCAGGACAAAAGTCAAACTTTAGCGTGAAGAGCAAGAACTGAAAAATGGGCAGCCCCGCTCATATACAGAACGATTTCTGTTTGTTTAAATTTTAATGTTGGTCCTTAATTTCAGCTGAAAAATTCCTTTTTTCTATTTTTTTTTATTCTTAATTTCTCACTATTTCCTGACCTTTAAACTTTCCTCCCAACTAAAAAATTCTTATTGGAAAATGCCCCCCCCCCAAAAAAAAAAACTATGTTTAGTTCTCAATAACAATTCTCTATATACGAACACCAGGCAAATTGTATAGCTTATAGCCGTATCCCCAGGCACTTTGAAGGGTCATATTACTGACAAAGGTATAGTTATTGGACCTTTCAACTCTACTGAATAAAATGGCTGTCTTGGAATTTTGATCCTGATGTCTTTAGGGAAAAAATGGGCGTGGGAATGGGTTAGTTGCCCTCCGGTTTTATTTGTCTCTTAAAAAGGGCACCAGAACTTATGGTTTTTGTTCGAGTGAGCTCGTTCTCCATCTTTTAGAAAAATAGTTTCGGTACGATCACCCTTGGAAAACAAACAAACAAATACGCATCCATGTTTTTGTGAATTCCCCCTTTTATGAAAACTAAGCAAATTTTCTTGGCTCTTAGGTTTTGATGGGTAACATTAAACTTATGGACATATTATATATTTGGAATTAGCACAAAATCTCCATTTTCTTGGTAGGTCTTTTTGTAAATTCACTTTTTTTTAAATTGGTCACTATTGGGTCGAATCACTCCATACTTAGAGTTTGTAACCACGAACTGTTTGAAAATTGAGTAGAAGTTACCCATTTATAATTGCTTAGCTATTTTCTGATAAATTTGATTTCTTAGTTTTACTATTTAATTTTGAAGTATTGTGGATAAGACAAAATAAAATCACAATGATTCTTCAGGAAAATAATTCATGGAATCAATCCGATGAAGGCTCCATGGCCTGTGTAAGAGGGGGAAGAAACTTGTGTTATTTCAAGCTTAACTTAGAAAGAAAGAGTTCTGAGATTTTTTTTATAACTCATGAGAATTATAAGATCTGTCATCAAAAATAAATCGTAGATTTCAAGGAAAGTAGATGTCAGCTTTTAGTTTTCTGCCGTTTGTTCAGACCGCTTGCCTAAACTTTACAAGTTATGAAAAGACCGCCCAATCAAATCTAAATAGTTTGGCCACACCAACTACAAAAGTTTATAATGGACGAGATAGGCTGATTCTTTATGGTATTGAAGCTCTTTAAACCTCTGTATATGAAAGGTGATAAGAGTGAGTTCGGTAATTATGGAGGTGTTAGCGTCGTCTCCGTAGGTAGCAAGCTACTTAGTATGATGATACTTTTTAGACTGAGAGATCCTGTAGATGAAGTTTTAAGACAGTGCGGTTTCAGGAAGGGTAGAGGATGTGCCAGCCAAATTTTTATTCTTGGGTTAATAATTAAGAAGTGCCTGAGTCACCAAATACCTTTAGTCCTCAGTTTTATAGATTATAAGCAAGTGTCCAATTCAGCTAATAGAAGAGCTGTAAGCTTATGTATTATTGTGTCTTAAATCTTCAAGATAAAGTTTTACTTTTTGTGACAGTTCTTTAAGAAATACTGATTAAACACAAAAGTTATCTAATTTGAACGGGAAGTATTTTTAAAGAACTGTAACATTTTAGTGTAAAGTGCATGGGTGGAGGAAAGGACCCTGTCATATACGGAAAAATTTTTGTTTTAAGTTTTAATGTTGCTTCTTAGTTTCAGCTGAAAAAATCTGCTTTTCCCTCATATTTAATTTCTGACCATTTTCTGAACCCCCTAAGCTTTACTCCCTACTAAAAAATTAGTGTTTAAAAATCCTCCCCCACAAGAAAATAGGTTATAGTTCCCAATAACAAATACTACATGTGAACAGCGGGCAAATTTTGTAGCTGATATTTTTTTCCCTAGGTACTATGGAGGGTTATATTACTACCAAGAGTATAGTCCTTAGACCTTTTAACTCTGAATAAAATGGCTATCCTAAATTTTGATAGGGTCTCTTTGGGGTAAAATGGGCGTTAGAAGGGGTTTGTTGCCCTCCAGTCTTTTTGGTCACTCAAAATGGGTGCCAGAACTTTTGTTGTCCGTTCGAATGGGCTCGCTCGCGATCTTTTAGGACAATTGGTTCGACACGATCACACCTGGAAAACAAGCAAACAAATAAACACGCATCCCCATGTCTGTGTATTTCCCCTTTTTCGAAGATCAGGCAAATTTTCTTTGGCTCTTTGGTTTTGATGGGTAACATTAATTTTATGGACTTCTATATATTTGGAATCAGTACTAAATGCCAATTCTCTTGATGTATCTTTCGTTATCCAAATTCGATTTTTAGAGATTGGTTACTATTAGGTCGAGTTGCTCTATACTTACAGTTCGTTATCATGAACTGTTTGAAAACTAAGCATTAGTTACCCATTTACAATCGCTTAGCTCTTTTTCAGTAAATTTCATTTTTTAGTTTTACTGTTTAGTTCTGAATTATTGTGGACAAGATAAAATGCAATTAAAAATAATTCAGCTATTCATGGCTCATGGTATCCATCCCCATGAAGACTCTTTTGCCTGTAGAGGAAGGGAAGACTATTGTGTTATTTCAAGCCTAACTTAGAAAAAAAACAACAGTTTTTTTAGAAAGTAAGGAGCGACATTAAAACTTAAAACGAACAGAAATTACTCTGTATATGAAATGGGTTGTCCCCTCCTCAACACCTCGCTCTTTACGCTAAAGCTTTTAATTGTTTTAAAAAGTAGAATTGTGGCAAAGAGTCAAACTTTAGCGTAAAGAGTGTGGGATTGTGGAGGGGACAACCTATTTCATATACGGAGTAATTTCTGTTCGTTTTAAGTTTTAATGTCGCTCCTTACTTTCAGTTAAAAAAACTAGTTTTTATTTAATTTCTGAACGTTTTTGAATTAATGCATGTTTGATTTTGGCTTTCCACACATAAATTATTAAAATGAAATTTGTATATTAATTCTTTTTTTTGGCTAAATGGCTTTCTCTTAGTTTTGATCAGACGATTTTGAGAAATAAAGGGTGGGGAAAGAGGCCTAGTTGCCCTCCAATTTTTCGGTTACTTGAAAATGCAACTAGAACGTTTAATTTTTAACGAGCGTTTTTATTAGTAAAAAAAAAATGTGTAGCTTAAGAATTAACTTTCGTAACAAACTTTTATATTCTTATATTTTTATTATGTGTACGAGGGGGTTTGTACCCTCGTTAATACCTCGCTCTTTACAGTAAATCGTAAGTTTTGTCCCAATTCTTTAAGAATGACCCCTGAATCAAAAAGGCCGTAGAACAAGTAGTTGAAATTACTACAAATACTTAAGCATAAGGAGCGAGATATTTGTCTCCTCCTAAATACCTCACTCTTTATGCTAAAGTATTTTTAGAACCCCTCATATGCGTAATAATCTCTGTTCGTTTTAATTTTCAATGCTACTCCTTACTTTCAATTGAAAAACGTTTTCATGTTTATTTTTTCATTGTTTTTTATAGTAATGCTAGAAAAGCCTGCGCCCTTTTCATTGAATTATTCTTCCCCCATGACATATTCCTCCAAGGAAAGATCCTCCCACATAGTTCCTCCCCTCAAACCCACCCCCAAACCAAAAAAGTCCCCCTGAAAACGTCTGTACACTTCCCAATAACCATTACTATATGTAAACACTGGTCAAAGTTTGTAACTTGCAGCCCCCTGGGAGAGGGGTCATTACCAAGGACATAGTTATTATGGTATTCGACTATGCGGAACAAAATGGCTATCTCAAAATTTTGATCCGTTGACTTTGGAAAAAAATGAGCGTGGGAGGGGGCCTAGGTGCCCTCCAATTTTTTTGGTCACTTAAAAAGGCCACTAGAACTTTTCATTTCCGTTAGAATGAGCCCTTTTGTGACACTCAAGGAACACTTGGTCGATACAATGACCCCTGGGGAAAAGAAAAAAAACAACAAATAAACAAGCACCCGTGATCTGTCTTCTGGCAAAAAAATACGAAATTCCACATTTTTGTAGATAGGAGCTTGAAATTTTTGCTAAAGGGTTCTCTGATACGCCGAATACGATGGTGTGATGCTTCTATGACTTTTAGGGGATGTTTCCCCCTCATTTTCCAAAATAAGGCAAATTTTCTCAGGCTCGTAACTTTTGATGACAAAGACTAAATTTAATGAAACTTATATATTTAGAATCAGCGTGAAAAGTCGATTTTTGATCGACTTACTACTTACTACTTCGACTTACTTCCTTACTACTGTTCGTTACCACGAACTGTTTCATAAAAAGGATTCTGAGAATTATTTCATCACTCATTATGATAATTCTAAGATCGGTCGTCAAAAATGAAATGCAATCCAATCAACCTTAGACAAAAAATAAGAAAGATATTCAGACGTTTTTTTTTTTTTTTTTTTTTTTTTTTTTATGTACAGAGGCCAAACAGGTAGTGTCTTTGAGCTGATTAAGAATTAGTGTGTAATAATATGACTCGCTGCTATATGATTGAAGTTTGACCTTATAAGTGAAGTTAAAGGAATCTGAGAATCATTTTTGTTACGAAGATAGTTCGTGATAATGAACTGTGAGTAAAGAGTGGCGTGGCTCAATAGTAGTTGAAACTCTAAAAAACCAAATTTGATACCAATACATACATCAAAAGAATTGGCTTATTATGACGATCCCGAAAATATATTAGTTTCATTAAATTTAGTGTTACCCATCAAAGGCTAAGAGCCTGAGAAAATTTGCCTGATTTTCGAAAAAGGGAAGAAACATCCCTCAAAAGATAAAGCATCTTCGTGAAAGTCACACCATCAGATTCAACATATCAGGCAACCCAACTGTAGAGGTTTCAAGCTCTTATCGGCAAGAATGTGTAATTTTGTATTTTTAGCCAAAAGAAAAATCACGGACCTGTGTTTATTTGTTGTTTTTTTTTGTTTGTTTTCTCTAAGGGTGACTGCATCGACCCAGTAGTCATAGAATATCGGGAGAGGGCTCATCTGAACGGTAAATTAGAAGTTCTAGTACTCTTTTCAAGTGCCTAAAAAGACTGGGGGAAAACTAAGCCCCCTCCCACGCATCTTTTATCCCAAAATCGTTCGATCAAATTTTGAGATAGCCATTTTGTTCAGCATAGTTGAATAACCTAATAACTATGTCTTTGAGGACGAATTACTCCCCCGAAGTCACCGTGGGAGGGGCTGAAAGTTACAAACTCTGACCTGTGTTTACATATAGTAATGGTTACTGGGAAGTGTACAGACGTTTTCAGGGGATTTTTTTTGGTTTGGGGGGAGAGTTGAAGGGGGGTTACGTTGGAGGATCTTTCAATTGTTTACTATGCATTTGGAGATAACATGACCACTCCACGACCTTTTGGGAAAGGTCTTTAAGTTAAAATGTTTGCCCATTGTTTACGTATAATGTGTGTTGTTGGAAAGTATGGATACATTTTTAGGATGGGAGGGGGGAGGCAAATTTTCTTCTAGTGATGATTTTCCACGGCGAGAATTTTCCTTGGGGAGAGAAGTTTCCAGGAGGTGAAGTTCTTAGGGAAATTTTTCACCGGGGGAATTTGCCAGAATTCCTATACGATTTTTTTTTATATGTCTTGCTTTCTCTTTGCCGACTCAATATTACGCGTAGAGATGTTAGAGATAATTGTCCGGGGTAAATTTTCACTTGTATTGATTTGTCTACAGAACATTCCTGTGGGGAGGGGATTTTGCCGTGGAGGTTGAGCCAGATTTTCTGGCGTTATTTAAAAAAGATCAGAAATTAAATGTAAAAAAAGACAAGTTTCTTCACCTGAGAGTAAGGAGCAATATTAAAACTTAAGACCAAGATAAATTACTACGTATATGAGGGGCGTTGCCCCCTCCTCAAAACAACGCTCTTTACGCTAAAGTTTGAATTTTGTCCCTATTCTTTAAGAACGAATTCTAAAACACAAGAGGCGTTTAATTTGAACAATAAAGAGCTTTTTTAAAAGTTAAAAAACTTTAGCGTAAAGAGCAAGGTGTTGAGGAGGGGGAAGCACCCCTCATATACAGAATAATTTCTGTTTGTTTTAAATTTTAATATTGCTCCTTACTTTCGGCTGATAAAAACTTATTTTTGTTATTCAATCGTATATAAAAGACGACAAGATGTTAAGGGCTGATGTATGAACTTGAGCAAAAGTAATAAGTGAACTTGGAATATAAAATGATTCAAGATCAATTAATAATATAAGGCTAGGGAAGGATTAATTTACCAGCTGACGTGTCTTGCTTTATTATAAACCACAAAAAAAAACCTCTAAAAGGAAGGAAAAAAGAAAGAAGGGGAAACTGTTGAAGCGTTTTTTATTGCAAATTTGTTAATGAATAATAAACTCTGGAATCTGAAGACTGAAGTCTGACATCCATAGTATCGGACGGTAAGAAACATAAGACTAGATTTAGTAATGAAAGAGGAATTTAGAATTGATCTATGAAAACTCTACTTAATCTTTCTGAAGATCCCAGTAGTTCTTCACAATTTTTGTTTAATCAGATCAATGAGACATTTAACAGATGGGTTTTCGTCAATAAGAATCTGCAAAAACCGCATATTGTCTGTCAAACTCACTCTTCAAATCGGTAATAATCATGCATTAATACGGGCCTTTCGATCAAAATGAAATTTTTGTTGTTGAATTTACTGGTAATTTTTTTAAGCAATGATTTGTTAAGAAACACAACATCAGTTTTAATGACGTCTTTCAGAATAAATGACCTGAAAAAATGTATTCAATCTGTGTATCTTCAAAACAAAATTTATCAAATGTCATCGTCACCAGCAAGGGTTTGTCAGATTTCCTGTGACATTTTTTCACCTAAATCTTTCCAAATTTTGTTCCTGTCTATTATCTACGGTTGAATCAAAAGTTCCAGCACGGATACTTTTGTGGCCTGACAAAGAACTATTGCGCTTTGTTCAATTTCGCCTGGAGGGTTTTTCAGTTATTACAAATTCTGGTCAGTTTCATTCCAAACTAGATAGGTAAATACCGGATTTCATTTAGCGGCTTTTAAATAAAAGAGGATAGAGTCAGCATTTTAGCTGAGTCTCTTACAAAGGATGTTGGATCTGTCATTGAGATTTAATTTGATGTATTTGGTGTGGACAGAGAAAACCTTGTATCTGCAGTCTTTTCTAACTGTTCGGGAGATTGGAAGAATTTCACGAAACTGAATGTAGACATTCAAGATCTGAGGTTTAAGAGTGACTGTAATTTTAGATATATCGTGTCTATTACAATAATTCTTGGATGGATCCACTCATGCCGAAACAAGTTATGAACATAAAGATTTATTTCCCCAAGTAATGATTGTCCGAAGTTGTGATTGTCAGTAGGCGATGGTGAATCTGTGGAAGAAACGTTGACCAATACATCCCAAAATGATTGCTGTCATGCAAAGAACTTCAATTTGCTTAATCGACGAGCCTTACATAGAATGCGTGGGCCTATGACAAATCCAATAGCTTTCCCCCTCCCCCAATGGACGTGTTGTACCTATTTTGATTCACAGACACTTTAGAATTTAATCTGGATCGTATATTTTATCGTATTATTTTATCGTATATTTTATTATACTGGATCATATAATCGTATATTTTAATTATTAAAAAGATTCTAAGATCAAAGAAGAAAAGAAATATCCAAAACAAAATATTGAGAATACTTCACAAATGATGTTTGATCTCAATCCAAATTCACTTAAAATAATTTCTCAGGCAATTTACTAAAAATCTGAGGCTAATATTTAAACATGGATTCCCAATATTAATATATGCTAAGTGTATGTTTCACATATGGTGGTTAGGTTGCACCTTACTGAAGGATTTGCAATTTGAGTGATTGGTAGGAAAAGGCTGGGCCTTTAGGCCCGTAACTCCTAAAGGACCTTTCCTCATATAAACATTTAGCATCTCTTTCAATTCAGAAATCTTTTAAGAAATGATTAAAAAGGATCAGACATTGGTAAAAACTATTTCTTTTAATCACAACAATATGCGCTCATTAGTCTTTAAAAATTTTTAATTGATTTCTACCGGATCTGGTAATTAAGTCGGGCTTGATTGTTGCTTATGTTATTTTATGCTATGGGCTTATGTTGCAACCAGGAAGTCCGAAATCCCAACAAATAAATAAATGCCGTTGATATCCAGCAAATGTGGCACAAAGGGATTTTTTTTTAATTCACTCACAACAAAGATTAAGCTAACGTTGCAATCAAAACTGTTAGTAAGGATCGAAGCAGTTCAATAATAACAAAAATTCTAAAAAAGTAACCGTGATATCAATAGATATTTAAAAAGTATCGGCATATTATGTTGATTCCAAATAAGCAAGATTTATCAAGTTTTTTGTTACCCGTCGAAATCTTCAAGCCTCCTCAATACTTTGCTCTTTGCGCTAAAGTTTTACTGTTCGTCCCAGTTTTTTAAGAACGGCTTCTGAGACACAAGTTCCATTTAGTTAATGTAAGATTTTTTTTTTTAAAGTACTAAAAGCTATAGCTTGAAGAGCAAGGTATTGAGGAGCGGACAAACCTTCATATACGGAATAATTTCTGTTCGTTATGGGTTTTAATGTAGCTCCTCACTTTTAGTTAAAAAAAACTTCTTATTTATTTAATTAAATAAAAAGAAAAGTTTTTTCAACTGAAAGTAAGGAGCAACATTAAAACTCAAAACGAACAGAAATTATTCCATAAATGAGGGAAGCTTCTCCCTTCTCAATCGCTCGTTCTTACGCTAAAGTGTTACTTTTTGGCCCAATCCTTTAACAACGAATCCGGGAAAACATGGGCCGTTTGATTGGAATAAGAAGCTTTCTTGAATTACTAAAATAATCTTTTAGCGTAAAGAGTAAGGAATTGAGAAGGGTAAGGATCCGTCATGTACGGAATAATTTCTGTTCATTTTAAGCTTTAATACTGCTCTTTACTTTCGACTGAAAAAACTTTTTATTTAACTTCCGACGGTCTTTTAAATAACGCTGGGAAATCTAACCCCTCTATGAACAATCCCCCAACAAAAAATTACTCCAAGGGGATTTCTTACCGCGTAAAATCCTCCCCCTTCCTTTGGAAAATTCTCTTCCCCAAACAATGTCTGGTAACCATCCCAATAAAAAATAATGCATGTAGATAATAGAGAAATTTAATAGCTTTCAGCCCTTTCCCCAGAGTCTGTGGGGTCATGTCATTTCCAGAGGCATAGTTATTGAACGTCTCGACTACGCTGGAAAAAATAACAATGTCAAGTTTTATCGGAAGGGTTAGGGAAATACGAGGCATGAGAGGGGGGCTAGTTGCACTCCAATTGTTTTCGCCACCTAAGAAGGGCATTGAAGCTTTTAATATAGGTTAGAATGAGCCCTCTCTCAATATTCTACGGCCATTTTTTTTATACGATCACTAGTTCTGTATTTATTATACATTTAATCTGAATAATTCAGGCAATTCTACATTTATGGGTCAGTATATGAATCCAAAACTTAAAGAATAGGACGCTATCAGCGTTTATTAGGCATTTCAGCTACAAATAAGATAATTTTGAGCATTATATGATGCTGGAAGTAAAACGAGTATGGACTAATTTAATAAGAAAATTATGTGCTGGAAGGAAAGAACCAAGTTGAAACTTAGAACGAGCAGCAGCTTTAAAGCTACTTAAGAAAATATTGTTTTCTCCAAACTTATTGGCGGGGGGAACTGCCCCTTCCCCACAATACGCTTTTGCCATTTGAAGAACCCCTGAAATTTTCCAAATTAAAAAGAAATTTCTAGGAATGGGTCTATTACCAAAATTATGTCCCAGTAAAGTGTTTTTTTTGTTTTATTGGAAACTATGGGCTTTTCAATTTGTACTCGGCAAAGGATTTGCCAAGGGGCAAGTAGAAATTCTAATTTTATGCCCGGTTAGGTTACCTGAGCTCATATAGTTTGATTTTGAAGTTACGTGAAAGTGTTTTGTTTGGGTCATTCCACTTAAGATCAACCAGGGAATGACCCCCGGCTTTATAGGTTGGGGGACATAAACGTTAATTCCGAGAAACTTGGATAGTTACCTATTTCAGTGTCCCTACGACATTCAAGTGATCCGCTAGTGCTTGAGAAAAAAAAGAAGAAAGAAAAAGAGGAAACATCTGGGTTTCAAACACTTTGTCGCAATTCCCAAGAATTTCTTTCATGATGAATTTTAATGTTGAAATGGAAATAAATAACTTCTGTTAACGAACCAGCTTTGTATTTGAATTTTTTTTTTTCACTTGGTAGTTGTTTCAAACTTATTTTGTTTTTCACTTCCAAAGGAAAATGGGAGGGTGAGTATTCAAAAGGGGGATTTCGAACACCAGTTAATGGGTGTTCAATCATGAAGATTTTAGTGGGAATATGGTTTCAGCTTTTACACTCCAGAAATGACATTAAATCCCATTCTAGCACCATTTTATGATGATGTTGTCATGGCAGAACTATAAAAAGTGCTTAAATATACATATTAGCTTTCAAGTGACATTAAACAGCTCTCTACAATGTTCTAGTACCCTATTAGGGCTATAAAAACGAAATAGAAAAAGAGAGACTTATCAGCATTTTCAGCTATTTTTAAAAATCCCATAAATTTGTTCCGTAATAAACTTTTACTATTGAGGTGAATTTAAATAATAGCTATGATTCCTGAATCAGCATTAATGACTGGTTATTCTTTAAATGAAAGTTCAGTTGCGTGGGGTTGAGGTGCATGAGGGTTCCATTTAATGGGGTTGAGTGGCAGAAGGGCTCAGTTAAATGGGGAGGGGGGCTGAGATACAAGAGGTTTCAATCAAATCAGGACTCAGTTACCCCGGGGATCAGTTGCATTTAGGGTTATTTGAATGAGGTTGAGTTGCACGAAGATCCTGAATAGTGGCTGGAGGGTAATCAGTCCCCTTGCACTTTTTAGATGTCCCCTCTCTTCAACACAGATAAAATTTTGAAGAAGTAATTTTTTCAACAGTCAAAAGGCCTAAAAACCATGTTTCCAGGGATTTAAAACCCTTCCTCCCCCATCCAAAGTCCCTGGGCCAAGGATTATATATTTTGAATTTTGTCCGGTGTTTACATGCTGGATTTAGCATTGAGAAAAACGGTACTGTTTGGCCTTGGGTGTGTCCGAAAAGGCTAAGGGTATTAAGGTAAAACTTCAGGGAATGTCAAGGTTTCTGTTAAACTAAATAAGAAGCCATTATGTGCATCTAGTTTATCAAAAAGTCACATTTGCAATATCTTTGGAACGACTAAGGGTATTAAGTTGTAGCTTTCAAGGCATGTTGATTTGTTGATGAGTATGCTGAAAAGCTGTCGGAGGGGAACCGGTCCCCTCCACGCCTTTTTCAGCTCCCCCCGAAAAAAACTGATCTTTTTTTTTTAAATAGCTTTATTGTTCAAAATAGTACAAAGGTCAAATAATTATGGCTCCAGGGATGGATTAACCCCTAGGGCCCCTTGAGCGCGAGCTGTAAGTTATGCTAGGTGCCAATTGTTTGTATGAAAAGTTCATTATTGAGAATAAGCAGCATGTTTGATCCTGTGTCTCCAATAAAGCTTCTTTAGTATTAAGTACATTAAATAAATCAACTTTACAGCTAGATCAATTTACAGTAGTCAATTTAAATTTACTAGTCTAAAATATGATAAGTTTTCGGTAATGGGTTTTACCTTTTAAATCATTCCATTTAAATGTTCACAAAATCAACAGGCCAAACCGAAATTTTACCTAAAGCTATTTATTTATTTTGAAGCAAAATATATTTTTTGGGGGATTTTATTGCTGGTAACACCGCATACGTTTGCCGTAAGGCTGTAAAACACAAAATAATTGTAGCACTCCATGTAATTTGCTCTTTCCAGAAGATATTTTTTGTCGTCAGTAATTCCTCCTTTTTAGCTTAATTTCTTTCAAATGTATCGAAAACAATAGGATAAATAAATTAAAGAAATTCAGCAATATGTAAATAAAATAAAGCGTAAAAGCAATGCCTAAGTAAAGGACGTAGTTAGCACAATGTATTATTATTATTTTTTCTGACCAAGGCAGTTCGCTTATGAGGAGTTGTTGTAAAAGTTCGAAAGGAACTCATTCCTTTGAATTGGAAATCTAGAGTTCTAGTGGACTTTTTAAAAGCAGAAAGTGATTAAGGCAACCAGCCCCCCTCCATACCTATCATTTCCTCAAATGCATCCAATCAAAATTTTAAAATAGCCGGTTTTTCAGCATAATTGAAAGGTCCAGTAATTATTTCTTTGAGGATGTCAACCACCCCTCACAGCCAACAGGGTAAGGGCTATAAGTTATGCTACCCATTGCTAACATACAAGGTTTTTATGGAAGGAGTGGTCGTATGAAATTTGGTGGGGCTCCTTCAAGTGAAAATAGGAATTTATAGTGTCTTTTCAAGATTCGAAAGTGATCAGAGGGCAACAAGTCTCCCCCCTTATAATACGCCTTTTCCCTAAATTCACCCGATCAACGATTTTATTCATAATTTCTGTTCCATGGTCATGAAAGAATGGCTCTAGAAATGAAGCAACCCCCAAGAGCCACCGGGCTGTAAGCTTTGCCTTGGAGGCATGTAACATTTTTATTGAAATTAAAGATTCTAGTGCCCTTTTTATAAGCCAAAAGCGTTTGGAGGGCAACCAGCCCCAAGGCTTGCTGGCTGCCTGTAATTAGGTCCATTATTTATCTCTCTGGGGATGTCAACCCCACCCCCCCCCATAGACATCAGAGCAAGGGCTGTAAACTAGGCAATTCGTCCAACATATAGTATATGTTATTAAGAAATGTGGGTACGTTTGACCTTTAGTTTCTAAAAAGACGAAGCAAATTCAGATGAGCCTTTCAGAGAATTTTGAGGGGAGTTTTTGACCAAATTAAAACACGCTATATGTGTAGGGGTTGTCAAAAGGCCATAGCTTAGGATTGAATGAGTATATCAATTTGGAGCTTTTAGGAAATTAAATTAAAAATAAACAAGTTTTTATCTGAAAGTAAGCCTAACCACCCCTCCTCAACGCCCAGCTCTTTACGCTAAAGTTTTATGTTGTTTTAAAAAGTATTGTTTTGAGAAAGAGTCAAACTTTAGCGTCAAGAGTGGGGCGTTGAGGAGGGGACAGCCACTTTCATAGTCGGAATTGTTTCTGTTCTTTTTAAGTTTTAATGTCACTCCTTACTTTCAGTTAAAGAAACTTGTTTCTTTTAGATTAATTTCTGAACATTTTTGAATTAATACAGGTTTTGATTTCGGCACACCATACATGAATAATTAAAACGAGATTTTCACGTTAATTTTGCACATTAATGGCTCTTTCAAAATTTGATCGGACGGTTTCGTTTTTATTAGCAATAAATATACGTAACTTATAAATTAAATTACGTAAGGAACTTCTATATTCGTGTATTTTATTAAATATATGAGGGGGTTGGCCCCCTCTTCAATACCTCGCTCTTTACGCTGAAGTTCGAATTTAGTTCCAATTCTTTAAAAACGACCCTGGATCAAAAAGGCCGTTTAATTAGAATAAATAGATCTTTTGAAATTACTAAAAATACTTTAGTGTAGAGAGCAAGTTATTGAGGAAGGGACGTATCCTCTAATATACGTAATAATTTCTGTTTGCTTTAAGTTTTAATGTCGCTTCTTACTTTCAGTTGATCACCCCTTCTGGAATTTACCTTCCCCCATGATAAATTACTCCATGGAAAGATACTCCCACGAAACTACTCCCTCTGACCCTCCCCCACCAGAAAAATCCCCCTGAAAGCGTCTTTAAACTTCTCAATAACCAATACTATATGTAAACATTGGGCAAAGTTTATAACTTGCTTCCCTTCCCCCGGGACTCTGGGGTATTCAGTCATACTCAAAGACATATTTTGTTAGATTTTTCAACTCTGCTGAACTAAATGGCTATCTAAAAATTTTTGTCTTAGGGGGAAAAATGAGCGTGGGAGGGGGTCTAGTTGCCCTCCAGTTTTCGGTCACTTAAAAAAGATACATCAATTTTAAATTTCCGTTAGAATGAGCCCTCTCGCGACATTCTAGGACCACTGGGTCGATACGATCATCCCTGGGAAAAAAAGTATAAAAAACAAATAAACTCGCATCCGTGATATTTTTTCTGACAATAAATACAAAATTCCATGTTTTTGCAGATAGGAACATGAAACCTCTGCAGTAGGGCTCTCTGACACGCTGAATCTGCTAGTGTGATTCCATTAAGATTTTATTGCTTTTAGGGGGTGTTTTCCCCTTTTTTCGAAAACAGGGTGAGTTTTCTTAGGCTCGTAACTTCTGATGAGTAAAACCAAACTTGATGAAACTAATATATTTAAAATCAGCATAAACATTTGATTCCTCTGATGTATCTATTGATATCAAAATTCGTTTTAGAGTTTCGGTTACTATTGAGCCGGGTCGCTCCCTACCTACAGTTTATTACCACGAAATGTTTGATGATATGGGAGATGATCAATTGACCAAAAAAACAATATTAGCACGCTACTACTACTACTACAACTACTACAATGACTACTACCGCTAAAACTACTGTTTCTGTAGCGAGTGGACTACTACCAAGAATGAGAATACTGAAATGAACATCTGAAGAAATGCTGAGGAGATACTTGAACTAAATCAAAACATACGATATGCACACAGATCGTCGAAATTTGACAGAATATTGGGGGAAATTTGAACTAAATCAGAACATGCTAAGTGCATGCAGATTGTAAAAAAGGCATATATCGGGAAAAGATTTAGGTACTAAGTTGGAACTTTCAGAGAATACATAAAGGGATATGCATGTTTGACCAAAAGGTTATACTTGCATACCACTGCTTTTACTACTACTACTACTACTACTACTACTACTACTACTACTACTACTACTACTACTACTACTACTACTACTACTACTACTACTACTACTACTACTACTACTACTACAACTGCTACTGCTAGTAATAATACTGCAAATGTAACTATTTGTAAGGCTATGAATACTAATATAAAAAGGGCGTAATTTTTTTTCAAAAGGGCACATCAGCAATAATTCTGGAATAGGCTGCCGCATCAAGGAGGAACTTCCCGGGCATCATAAGGGGATGTTAAACTGACCAAATAACAGTACATACATACTACTGCTGCTATTATTACTTCTGCTACTGCTGCTACTGATACTAATACAAGACTACTACTGCCACTGCTTCTCCTACTGCTACCACTGCTACTATGATAGTGCTACTTTTAAAAATATGTATATGAAGCTAAAAATTTTAGAGAATATCTAAGGGGAAATTTCAAGTAAATCAATACACACTCTGTGCATGCAGATTGTCAAAAGGGCGCTTCTAAAAATGAATTTTGCTATTAAGTTGGAAATCTCAGAGAATGCTTAAAGGGTACTATTAATACTACTACCACTACTAATTTTCCTACTACTGCTACTGCTACTACTACTACTCCAATTATTACTTCTATTGCAACTGCTTGTAAGGTTAAGAGTGTTAAGATGAATATTTCAGGAAGCATATGAATATACAGGTTTTCAAAAGCGCATATCAGCAGTATTTAGGCAACGACCAATTGCATCAACTTAAAACTTTGAGGACTTGATAAAGGGGTCAGTTGAATGTTCAACTGACCAAAAAGCAATGCGCTAGCACTATAGAAGGTAATGTATGTTCTATATTGCCTTCAATAGAAGGCAATACGCCTTCTGATTGGACCAGAACATAATTTGCACTTTACTGAAAAATGTGAATTGACAGTTCAATATACATATGCTGTTATTTGTTCATTTAAGTCTCAAGAATTTTGATGTATTAAAGTTAAAAAAGTTAAAAAATTTAAAATCTATTTTTTTTTCAGTAAAAGTACAAGTTATGTTCTGGTCTTCACAAGGCAATCCTTAATCATGTTAATTCCTGTTGGTTTTGAGGTTGACTCAGTTATTTACTGTAATTTCTATTTGTTTTGGGTGTCATTTATTGATTGATGGTGATTAGTGGTAGTTTTACACCTGGGAGATTATTTGACATTATTTCTGATCATTTTAGTTCTATTGGTGCTCTTTACTTTTCTTTGAAAAACTCATTTTTTGGAAAGAAGTTTTAAATTAATTTCCAGTAAAGCGCAAACGACGCTTGTTGGTGCAGAGCTACAGATATGAGAGTAAGCTGTTGGAGTAAATAAGTAACACTATGCTACTTGATTCCAATCTTAAACTGCTAATGCCACAGATGAATCCACTGTTGATTAAGTATCTCGGCATTCCAACATACTAGCCTACTACCCAATTGAGAATGGCAATAGATTATATTAACAGGTTTAAATCCGTAACCCAAAAACGTCAGAAGAACACTCAGAATTAGGGTTACAGCCAATAGCTAATACAAAACTTCATTATTACTTTAAAAAAAAACGCCTCTGACTACCGCAAAAGGCAGTCAAGTCAGAGTAGGGGTATATGTACCATGGTTGTAGCCAAGCAAAAATATTACCTTTAGGCAAAGCCCCCTTAAACCTCGATAAGGTAGCTCCTTGGCATCCTCCCTGCCAAGGAATATAAAATTAAAACTTTGAGTTTAACACTCACAAATTATACCAATTTATAATCTCTTATAAAAAAAAACAAAGTACTCACTCTGCTCATTTCAGAATCTGATGTAAAAATATTCTCCTGAATGATGATTGGAGGAAGTGGCAATAAATGACTTATCTTTAGTTCTGTTAACAATTCGGTCTGACCACTTGAGGAAAGGTGACTCATCACTTTGCTGACAAAAACCCTTAATTTACATTCCGGTGTTTTTTGGCGAGTTTTGAGAGTTAGTTGTGTTGTTTCGTTTTTTTTGAAAGTTGATGTAATTGCTCACTAATATTCCAGATTGTTTTAGTTTTCACTTCAAGAGTCGGTTTTAAGCTTTCTTTAATAGTGATCAATTTGTGCTCGATTTATACAAGGCATCTTACACAGTCCAATTTCTGTTCGTAGTTGTTTTTAACTTACTTTTCACTTTTCACGAAAACTTTTTTTTAATTTGAATTATATCTAAGCCATTGTCTGACTAATGTCAGGTTTCACTTTTCTTTGAAGAATCATTCTGTCTTCCAAAGTCTGAGTTATATGCTTTCTAATGAGAAGCAACAGAGATTTTTCTTCATGCCGGTTGGGAACTGTAGCTTTTGCCTTAAATATTTTTCAGTAAGAAAAATATGGATACAAAAGAGAACGGAAACAAAACTTCTTGATCCATCTTTTTTCGTTGACATAAAGGTTTAAGGCAAATTTCTATTTGACAGATTTTCAACTTTCATCATTTTACCAGCGCATCAAAATCATTTAACACGAAAGCTGAAAGTGTTGTCTATTTCATTGTCATTACTGAATAAGGGAGCCGGGAGTTTTCATGGAGCTTGAGAGGCTAAGATCTTTAGAATAACGTATTGTTTGGTGTCAGAAAAGTATTATGTCTTATTGAGTTCAAAAAATTATATTGGCACACTCTTCTATATCCTTGTGGTTGTTCTTGAAAGAATATATGCTCTAAGCTGGCCACTGAGCTACTCGTTTCAGTAAGAACTCGTTATCATTGATTTCCAGAAAGATTCTGTTCCCAAGAGTCTTTCTGGAATGGAAGAAATAACATCTCATACGTGCCACGTCACCGGTTAGAATTTCTAATTTAAGAGCTTTTGACTCCTTTCTCTGGGACCTGTAACACATGCATGTAAAACTTAATTACACTGCAGGTTGGCAACTTTTAAAACAGTTCAGGTGTAAGATGTAAGTAAAGCGGAACCTGGGCTAATAGTAGTCTAAACTCTAAGATCTTAGTTATGGTTTAGATTAAATTTTTTTGCCTTAGATATTATTAATACACTATAACACGGGTGGTAAATTTTTTAGTATAAACTGCAACTTAAAGCTAGAATATTGATGCATAAATTTCTTCTTGTTTTTACCTATTCCCGAGTAAAATTCCTTTCTTTGGGCTCTTATTCTTATTTGTGTTAATTTCTGTTTTCTTTTCCCATTAGTGTAAAAATTAAGTAGGCCTATACGAAATTTTTTTTCCTAATCTTAGATCTACAAGTTGCAGCCTATAAGAAGACGAAAACTCTCTCTCTCTCTCTCTCTCTCTCTCTCTCTCTCTCTCTCTCTCTCTCTCTCTCTCTCTCTCTCTCTATCTATCTATCTATCTATCTATCTATCTATCTATATATATATGAATATATATATATATATATATATATATATATATATATATATATATATATATATATATATATATATATATATATATATATATATATATATATATATATATATATATATATATATATATATATATATATATATATATATATATATATATATATATATATATATATATATATATATATATATATGTACTAGCTGTTGGGGTTATACTAGCTGTTCGATATATATATATATATATATATATATATATATATATATATATATATATATATATATATATATATATATATATATATATATATATATATATATATATATATCTATATATATAAAAATAAGTTGTCTGTCTGTCTGTCTGTGGTTCAGGTGACGTCATGTTTCTGTGTTGACTGACGTCATGAAATTAGTTGTCGTCATTTTTGCTATGACGGTGACGTCATTAATGGTATTTAAGACATGCGTTCACGGAAAAATGTTTAATTGTAAAATGACTGAAGAACCTACAATGGCAACAGCCGAGGAAGCTGCTCAAAGAGTCTATGCCAAAAAACTTGCGGCTGATAGAGAAAGTAAGAAAAGAAAGTGTGCCGAGGAATCACAAGAACAGCAAGAAAACAGGCTTGCAGCTGATAGAGAAAGTAAGAAAAGAAAGCGTGCCGAGGAATCACAAGAACAGCAAGAAAACAGGTTGCGGCTAAAGAACGCAAAACCGCGCAGTTAGATGAAAATCCACCTGGAAAGCGAGAGTCAAAACATATCAAAACTGAAAATGATAGCGATGATGATTGGGTTTGGGATTTTGACATGGATAAGGTCATCAATGCCTACCAGATTTAAGTTAAAAAACAAAGGTTCGGCGATGTGTACTTCATAGTGACGCTGAAAAATAAAGAAGAAGAAAAAACTGAAAAAATGTAAAAACTAAAAAAACTAAAAAGAAAAAACACTCAAAGATAAATTACAGACCGGGACACAAATGACGACCAACACAGAGGGAATATAAATGACGACCAGGAACCTCAAAGAAAAATTACAGACTGGGACATCCGGACACAAATCACGACCGGGAATATAAATGGCGACCGGGACGCAGGGACACAACTACAACGGGGACGCTGGGGGCACAGGCGGGATATATAATTGACGACTGAGACACAGGGATTGTTTGAATAGAAATTACAGACCGGGACCTCGGGACACAAATGACGACCGGAACACTGGGACACAGGGAATATAAATGACGACCGGGACACTCAAAGAGAAAATACAAACTGGGACACCAGGACACAAATGACGACCGGGACACAGGGAATATAAATGCTATTTATATGCACAGACAATGGGACAGCGAAGAATGTTGTATATTCGCATGTTTTACGTAGCTTAAAATATATATTTATATCTATCTCTATTCACAGGTGGACACAGGGACACAGCTACAATGGCGCGTAACTAATATGGCGCGTAACGACTTACGCGCGCGGGGGGTTTGGGGGGGGCGCGAAGCGCCCCACCAACTAGGTGTTGGGGTGGCGCGAAGCACCACCCCAACAGCTAGTATATATATATATATATATATATATATATATATATATATATATATATATATATATATATATATATATATATATATATATATATATATATATATATATATATATATATATATATATATATATATATATATATATATATATATATATATATGTATGTCCAATGGGAAAGTACGACACTGCAGTCGATAAAAATGCTCATCATTTTCCCGATTAGGGAATAAAAAACCCTTATAAATCTTATTATACGGTATTGTAGTAACGGAATGGTGGTTGATGTCATTATTTTAGAATTTGAGAGTGTTGTAAAATTCCTTAGAGAGGACATTACTAATCGTTGTATGTAGGTTAATGACTTGATTATGGGCACATTCATAGAATTAAAAGACATGAAAACATTTCTTTCCTTTTTATAGTCGAAAAACTGAAATTTTGCTCATTTGGAACATGAAAATTCTAAGGCTTTATTTAAGAATCAAAAGTTATTTGAGGCCAGACACTCCTACCTATCGTGCTCTTTTTTGATAAGATGAGGAACAGATATTCGTAAAAAAGAAAAATAAGGATAGTTCCAGCCAGAGAGAAAAAAAAACGAAAACAAAACAGTACAAAAAGTTTCGCCGAGATCTCTGTTCAGCAGCTCTCAGTGCAAAATACAAAACGAAAACCGCAAAAAAAAAGAGTTCCGTGTAACAGCGAAAGGGTAACTAAATACAAAGTTCGATAGTTAATGACAAATCAAATTGCTAAAGCTGAGTTCATTATTTAAAAACTTTTTTTTAAAACCTAATTCCTTGCGGTTAGCTTAATGTGGTGACCAAAAATTGGTTGCCGAAAATTATTCCAGAATTTTTGAGTATTGTCGATTTCGTTATATGTACAACGACTTATTGTTGAATCAAGGATAGTGAGTTGGTTGTAGGCACATTCATACAATTAAAAAACACGGGAAAAAATTCCTTTCCGTCTTTAATCGGTCTTTGTAGGAAATCAAGTAAAAACAAGAAACAATAGTTCACGCCCTTTTTTGAAAAAAAACACGTGTCCAGAAGAAAAATGAGGATAGTTCCAGCCTGCAAAAATGAAAGAAGAGTGCGAGTTTGTCGGCCAAGACCTCGGCTCAGCCATCCTCAGCGCAGAAATGTAAAAATAAAACCAACCATAAAATCAAACGGAAGTAAAAGAGACCCTCTCCATGTAATAGTGAAAGGGTAACTAACTAAAGAATCCGATACTAAATAACCATTCAAGGTGCTAAATCTTAATGCAATTCAAGATTGCTAAATGAAGGTGCTAATGCTTTTTTAAAAAGCTAATCCCTTCCCAGATCAGGTATCATAAGAAATTTTATTAGATTGCGAGATGTTATAATATTAGAAATAAAATCGAAATTAATAAATAATGGGCGGGATTCTGTAAACAACAGTACCCAGAATAGTACTGGTTTTATTTTTGCTACAGTTGAAGAAAGTCTGTATTTTATTTTGATTTTTAAATGGAACGCTCAAATTATGTCTTTGTAAAATTAAACAAAAAAGCAAGTTTTTTAAATGAAAGTAAGGAGCAACATTAAAACTTAAAACGAACAGAAATTACTCCGTATATGAAAAGACTTTTCCTCCTCAGCGCCCCGCTCTTTACGGTAAAGTTTCTTACTGTTTTAAAAATAGAGTTAAGAGAAAGAGTCAAACTTTAGCGTAAAGAGCGAGGCGTTGAGGAGGAAAAGCCCCTTTCATATACGAAGTAATTTCTGTTCGTTTTATGTTTTAATGTTGCTCCTTACTTTCATTTAAAAAAACTTGTTTTTTTAATTTAATATCAAAATAATACTATTCGCCTACCTCTATATGAAATATATTTCCCCACGCTAGTTCCCAGCGTGCAATGTATATATGCGTTAAAAGGGTACGTCTTACACCCAAATAAATAACATCTTAAAACAGAAAATGCTGGCCAAAAAATACAGGATGCAGGAAACTCCTTCTTATTCAATAATCAATTATGTCAAGCTATCACGAGTATTCACAGAGTCAAAAACATTGCATAGCATTCGATGCGTTAGGTTAAATGCAGTCAAACAAGTTCACTCATTGACTGCTGAATGAGGATTGAAAGAACTGGTATTATGTTGTTTGATTGTGTATGAATTATTTATGTAATTTTTTTTTCTCGGTACATGGTTTCACCGTTCTGCTCATTTTAGATTAACTCATTGCTTTTTTGTTTTTTCTGCTTTTGTTTTTTTTTCTCTTCTATTTTTTGCTCTTTTTTGTTAGTAACACACCCTCTTAAGCAACGCTTTTGGTGTGCTACCGATTGACTTTGTCTGTGTTATTAAATAAAAAAACAAGTTTTTTTTTAACTGAAAGTAAGGAACGACATTAAAACGAACAGAAATTACTTCGTATATGAAAGGGGCTGCTTCCTCATCAATGTTCCGCTCTTTACGCTAAAATTTGACTCTTTCTCTCAACTCTTCTTTTTTAAACAGTGAAACAATTTAGCTTAAACAGCGAGGCATTGATGAGGAAGCAGCCCCTCTCATATACGAAGTAATTTCTGTTCGTTTTAAGTTTTAATGTCGCTCCTTACTTACAGTTAAAAAAAATTGTTTTTTTTTATTTAATTTCTGAACGTGTTTGAATCAATGCATGTTTTGATTTTGGCTCTCCACAGAGGAATAAATAAAACGAAATTTGCATTTTTTTTTTTTTTGGCTAAATGGCTTTCTCATAGTTTTGATCGGATGATTTTGAGAAAAAAAGGAGCGGGGGAGGAAGCCTAATCGCCCTCCGATTTTTTGGTTACTTAAAAAGGCAACTAGAACTTTTAATTTTTTTAAGAATGTTTTTATAAGTAAAAGATATACATAACTTATGAATTAGCTTACGTAACGAACTTTTGTGTTCTCATGTTTTTATTACATACTAGCTGTTGGGGTGGCGCTTCGCGCCACCTCAACACCTAGTTGGTGGGGCGCTTCGCGCCCCCCCCAAGCCCCCCCGCGCGCGTAAGTCGTTACGCGCCATATTAGTTACGCGCCATTGTAGTTGTGTCCCTGTGTCCCATCTGTGAATAGAGATAGATATAAATATATGTTTTTAACTACGTAAAACATGCGAATATACAACATTCTTCGCTGTCCCATTGTCTGTGCATATAAATAGATTGTCAGGTTTACTGACTCTTGAACATGCAACATATAATTGTCCATGGGAAAAACAATCCGTATTCAGATCTATACCTCATTATTCTAATGATGTGTCCCTGTGTCCTGGTCGTCATTTATATTCCCTGTGTCCCGGTCGTCATTTGTGTCCCGGTGTCCCAGTTTGTAATTTCTCTTTGAGTGTCCCGGTCGTCATTTATATTCCCTGTGTCCCGGTGTCCCGGTCGTCATTTGTGTCCCGGTGTCCCGGTCTGCAATTTCTATTCGAAAAATCCCTGTGTCCCGGTCGTCATTTATATATCCTGCCTGTGCCCCCGGCGTCCCCGTTGTAGTTGTGTCCCTGTGTCCCTGTGTCCCGGTCGTCATTTATATTCCCTGTGTCCCGGTCGTGATTTGTGTCTGGGTGTCCCAGTGTGTAATTTCTCTTTGAGGTTCCCGGTCGTCACTTATATTCCCTCTGTCTCGGTCGTCATTTGTGTCCCGGTCTGTAATTTCTCTTTGAGTGTTTTTTCTTTTTAGTTTTTTTTTTAGTTTTTTACCTTTTTTCTTTTTTCAGTTTTCTTTTTCTTCTTTATTTTTCAGCGTCACTATGAAGTACATATCGACGAACCTTTGTTTTTTTAACTTAAATCTGGTAGGCATGGATGACCTTATCCAAGTCAAAATCCCAAACCCAATCATCATCGATATCATTTTCAGTTTTGATATGTTTTGACTCTCGCTGTCCAGCTGGATTTTCATCTAACTGCGCGGTTTTGCGTTCTTTAGCCGCAAGCCTGTTTTTTTGCTGTTCTTGTGATTCCTCGGAACGCTTTCTTTTCTTACTTTCTCTATCAGCAGCAAGTTTTTTGGCATAGACTCTTTGAGCAACTTCCTTGGCTGTTGCCATTGTAGGTTCTTCAGTCATTTTAGAATTAAACATTATGACGTCACCGTCATAACAAAAATGACGACAACTAACTTGATGACGTCAGTCAACACAGAAACATGACGTCACCTGACAGACAGACAGACACACAGACAGACAACTTATTTTTATATATATAGATATGAGGGAGTTCATCCCCTCGTCAGTACCTCGCTCTTTACATTAAAGCTTAAATTTTGTCCCAATTCATTAGGAATGACCCCTGAATCACAAAAGCCGTAGAATAAATAGTTGAAATTACTAAAATTACTTTAGCGTAAAGAGCGAGGTATTAGGAGGAGGTTAGCCCCTCATATGCGTAATAATTTCTGTTTGTTTTAAGTTTTAATGCTGCTCCTTACTTCCAGTTGAAAAAAAAACTTTTTCATATTTATTTTTTCATTGTTTTTTTAATAATGTTAGAAAATCCTGCGCTCCCTTCATGGAAATTTTCTTCCCCCATGACATATTCCTCGATGGAAAGTTCTCTCAACATATACCCCTCTTCTCAACCCCTCCCCCAACCAAAAAATCTCCCTGAAAACGTCTGCACACTTCCCAATAACCATTACTATATGTAAGCACTGGTCAAAGTTTGTAACTTGTAGCCCCTCCCACGGGGACTGTAGGGGAGTAAGTCGTCCCCAAAGACATAGTTATAAGGTTTTTCGACTACACTGAATAAAATGGCTGTCTCAGAATTTTGATCCGTTGACTTTGGGGAAATAATTAGCGTGGGAGGGGGCCTAGGTGGTCTCCAATTTTTTTTGTCACTTAAAAAGGGCACTAGAACTTCTCATTTCTGTTAGAATGACCCCTTTCGCAACATTCTAGGATCATTTGGTCGATACGATCACCCCTGGAAAAAAAAACAAACAAACGAACAAACAAATAAACAAGCATCCGGGATCTGGCTTCTGGCAAAAAATACAAAATTTCACATTTTTGTAGATAAAAGGTTGACTCTTCTACAATAGGGTTCTCTGATACGCTGAATCTGATGGTGTGATTTTCGTTAGGATTCTATGACTTTTAGGGGGTGTGACTCCCCATTTTCTAAAATAAGGCAAATTTTCTCAGGCTCCTAACTTTTGATGGGTAAGACTAAACTTGATGAAACTTATATATTTAAAATCATCATTAACATTCGATTCTTTTGATGTAGCTTTTGATTTTTAGAGTTTTGGTTACTATTGAGCCGGGTCGCTCCTTACTACAGTTTGTTACCACGAACTGTTTGATTTTTGGTAATTAAAATCTCTTCATGATCCAAAACACAAAGAACGTCATCCACAAGCTAAACTCAAAAACAGTTGTTCAAATTTAAATTTAAAATAAAAAAAAATAATTGAAAATTTAAAATTTTAATTTTAAAATTAAAAATTTTGCAATTTAAAAACTAATCATTCAGAGTAAAAGTTTTCAGTATAGAGGTTTCATACATTTCATGTAAAAAGTGACCAAAGATGGTGAAAGGGTAGTAGCCATTAGTAAATCCATAGTTCGCGTAAAAAATTGATTATTGTTTCGGAAATAAAACAAAAATATCATTGGAAAGGCGAACAAAACGCAATGGTTTCGATATTTAACGGTTTATAGTAATTCGTTGTCATTCAGTCTAAGTTACTGTCAAGCTTTCTTTGAAGGGAAAGGTCGCATTCTCTGGTAATGACCACTCAGATACACAGGCAGAGAGAAAGAAAGAAAGAGAGAGAGAGAGAGAGAGAGAGAGAGAGAGAGAGAGAGAGAGAGAGAGAGAGAGAGAGAGAAAGACACATACAAACATACAGAGTCAGACACACGAAAAAACAGACACAGAGACAATCAAACATCCGCTCAGACACATAGGCACAGAGAGAGAAATCCCTGGTATTCCAGGTATTTTAATTGCTGGCTGAGTATCAAAAATTAGATAAGAGCACTTTGGTATGAAACAAACTCAGCTAGTAGGTGAATTCCAAGTGTCATAGTTGCTGACTGAGCTAAGAAAAAATTAATAAAAGCACTTTTGACTACAACAAACTCAACCACCAGGTAAGTTCCGCGGTGACTGAGTATGAAAAAATAAAATATAAAACCGACACTTTGACGTAGAGAAAACTCTGCTAATAAGTAAATTCAGAGTGTCTTAGTTGCTGACTGAGCATCAAAAGTTTAACAAAAGCACTTCTGACTACAATAAGCTGAGAGAGTCTATATATTCCGAGTAGTTTAGTTGCTGATAGTACCAAAAAAATAATAAAAGCACTTTTGACAACAGCAAAATCAAATAAATGGTAAATTCCAAGATGACTGAGTATCAAAAATTAAAAAAGCATTTTGGCATAGATAAAACTCGGCTAAAAGGAAAATTCCGAGTGTCTTAGTTGCTGACAAAGCATCAAAAGTTTAATAAAAGCACTTTTCACTACAAGAAACTCAGCTAGCTGGTAAATTTCAAGTGTTTTTAGTTACCGACAGCTAGGTTACATTGAGTTAACTGCTTTGAATTCAGGTTCGCTTAGGTTCAATTAGCCTGGCCCGCCATGATAAGTGAAAATTCTGTCACCAATTAAAACACTCAGAATTTACGAAGTAGCTAATTATGTTGTACTCAAAGCTTTTTTGATACGCTGTCGGTCACTAAGACAATTATAATTTGTTGTAGTCAAAAGTACTTTTATTATTTTTTTGTACTTTGCCAAAAATTAAAACACTCAGAATTTATCAACTCCCTCATTTTATTGTAGTCAAAAGTGGTTTTATTAAATTTTGATGCTCAGTCAGTAACTAAGACGCCGGCAATATACCTATTAGCTGATATTGCCTTATGCAAAGGTGCTTTTTATTCATTTTTTGATACTCGGTCACAAACTAAAAGCCTTAGAATTTACCAAGTAGCTCATTTTGTTGTAGTCAAAAGTGCTTTTATTAATTTTTTGGTACTGAGCCTGCAACTTGAACAATTGTCAGCGTTTTAATAATTTTCACATTTTGTAAAGTAAAAGCATCATTATCTGATTTTGCATCACCTAAATTAATCAAGCTCTTACCCTGTAAATCAAGATTACCATTATCATCGAGTAATTTGTTTTCACTGTCATCTTTACTAGTTTTATTTCCTGATCTTTCAAATTTATTCATTTATTATACTAATAAATTTATCAACCAATTTTATTCAGTGAATACACATCAGTAGTATATAAAACACGTCAATGATTTTTTTTATAATGTTATGTCGAAGTTCTCTCTGTATTTTAGCGATTCTTATTTTGTTTTCAGATCAGTAAGTGAAAATCCATGATCCTTTGTAGCACGATTAAAATATTTGAGAATTTTTTATCTTTTTAAGTAGCTGATTTTGCTGCAGTCAAAAGTGCTTTTATTAATTTTTTGGTACTGAGCCTGCAACTTGAACAATTGTCAGCGTTTTAATAATTTTTACATTTTGTAAAGTAAAAGCATCATTGTCTGATTTTGCATCACCTAAATTAATCAAGCTCTTACCCTGTAAATAAAGATTACCATTATCATCGAGTAATTTACTTTCACTGTCATCTTTACTGATTTTATTTCCTGATCTTTCAAATTTATTTATTTATTATACTAATAAATATATCAATAAATTTTATTCAGTGAATAGTATAGTAGCCTACACATCAATAGTACATAAAACACGTCAGTGATTTTTTTATAATATTATGTCAAAGTTCTCTCTGTATTTTAGCGATTCTTATTTTGTTTTCAGATCAGTAAGTAAAAATCCATGATTCTTTGTAACACGATTAAAATAATTGAGAATTTTTTATCTTTTGAAGTTAGATGCATGATTTTGTCTGATTCTATCAATTTCGCTTGGTTCAAAACATTTCAAAAATGAAAATAATTACAATTTAATCGTATGATTTTACGGATATCAAAATATCATTGCGAAATATATACTATTTTTTCTTTTCGTCTTCCATCTCTTGCAAATATATCTTAAAAGTTTAAAATGTGTTTTAGTTTTATAAGAATTATTTGTTGCTTTGTAAGAAGTTTTTTTTTCTTTAAGAAGTATATTATATTTTGTAAGGACAATTTCTAATTTTCTAGGATGTATTTTTGTTTTGTAGGCATTGATTTTTTTTACAAGAAGTATTTTGTATTTGGTAAGAACAGTTTGTGATTGTTTAGGATGTATTTTTTTAAGAGTTATTTTTGTTTCAAGACAAGTTTTTTTTGTATTTTTTAATAAGATTTCAAATAAAAACAATGGACTTTTTTGTTTATAAAGTTAGTTTTGGGACTAAGGTTAATGAACGCTTAGGTTTGATAAGATGAGGCAGAAAATGTCTTCAGGCTTGTATATAGATCTATAGATTGTGCCACGCCGGCATCAGTTTTCAGGAATCATCAGAAGAAACGCTGTTACGGTTTTTTCATTAAATTTGAACGATTAATTCTAGTATAAATGGATATTTTGGCAGGAAAATGTCTGAAAAGTGTCATGTGTGATAATGCTTGCCGGAGGGTGTCGTATTTCCGGCACTGAGTGTCATAGACTGGGAATCCTCATGGAACAATCCAACAATGAAATGGCAAGTTTCCGCTGTTCAAGTAAAAACAATGGTCAATTTTAGTGTATAAAGTTATTTTTGTACAAAAAGGATTGAAAACCCTTAGGTGTGATAATGTGTTCCAAATGGGTGCCACTTGCCATCCACGTGTTACTATGGAGGCGGCCACATATTTAATCTTGGAATCGGTGTAACTTGGAGTGGAATTGGCGGAATTGGAATTGTGGATCCGGAGAGCAGAAGTGCGGGATCTTGGACTGATGTAACTGGAGCTAGATTAGGAATTGGGATTGGAGTGGGTATTGTGGGTATAGTGGGAGTTAGAATCGGTTGAACCGGGGTGGAAGTCAACAGAATCGGAGGTGGAACCGTCTTAACCAGGGTCAGAAGTGGGGGAAGCGTAATTAAAGATCAATTTTTTTCAAACATATCTAAAAAGGTTTTAGGAATGATAAGGGTTGCCAGAGGGTGCCAGAAGGCCAGTCATAGTTTGACTTGGTGGCGTGAAATGACATGGTGTATTACGGAGGGTTAATATTGTTTAAATTTACCTCTAATAACAAATTTACCCCTCACCCTGGAAATTGTTGCTAAGGTTCTTGCCTTTCTTTAATTAACGCTTTCTTTTGCTTACATTTTATCTTATAGTAATCTTTTTCACGTTTTGTTTTTTTGTTTGTTTAGTATTAACTGCTTTTTCCTGTGATTACAGGATTTCATAACATTTTTCTTATTCATAAACTCGTATGTACAAGAAAAGTCTTCATCTTTGGATATCTTGTTTCATAATGACTCTACAATACTCAATCACTTATGCAATGAAATATCTAAAGCCAGTATTACTAAAGCCAATTTAGGTCAAATTAGAACATTAATAGAAAGCAGCAAGCAGGTACATTTAATAGAAGAAAAATCTTTAGAATTGGGATGCTTGCACTCTCTCGTTTAGAAAGATTTGGAAACACGCCATCCATTTAATCATTCTAAAAAAAGGCAAGGAATTCACCTTGTGTGGAATAGGCTATTTCGTTGAATCTATTTCTCGAATTAAAATACTAAGAAACTGTTCTTTGTCCAGGTGTCTAGCGCATAGATTCATCGGCTGGAAATCTCTTTCGACTACTTAACTGGACACAAATCTTTAGATTATAAAGTTTTCCTGAGAAAAAAATCCTTGAAAAAAAAATGAAATTTCGAATAAAAATAAAATCCAGAAGAAAAATGAAATATTTTAAAGTATTACGGTACACACCGCGTGTGCACCGCCATTACGTAACATCTCAAGTGTTTGCCGAAATTGCTTAACATTCTTGTGTGCACTGCCATTACGTAACACCCATGTAAGTTCAATCATTATCTAACACCCAGTGTGCGTACCGTCCTTAGTTACAAACGAGTCCCTAAACTATAGCTTGTCCTGCGAGATTACGGGTTTCCTAATAAATGTACCAAGTCAAGCATGACTGCGTCACCCTCAGTTACAAGTGGGGATTTCCCACGAGCCTCTTCATTGCAATCGGTTGCTAGAACCTGGTAAAATTGGATGCTAGGGCCCCCGTTGGAAATGGTTGCTAGGGTACCAGTGGAATTGTTCATTAGGAACTCGGTAAATTGAATGCATAGACCCCGGGTGGGATTGGTTGGTAGGGTCCCGATGGAAGTGCTTGCTCGGGCCCCGCTGGAATTGGGTTCTTTGGCCCAAGTGGAATTTGATACTAGAGCTTCCCGTTGTAATTGGTTGCTAGGGCCCCGGTGTAATTGATCACTAGAGTCCCCTGGTTGAATCAGATGCTAGGGCCTCCTTTGAAATTGGATAATAGGCTACCCGGTGGGATTGGTTGCTAGAGCCCCATTGGAATCGCTCGCTAGGGGCTCCGTTGTAAATGGTTGCTAGGGGACCGGTGTTGAACATTCCCTACTTGGGAGGGGCCCTGAAGGTTTTACCTGGCTCTAGTTGGTTTTTAAACATTTTACGAAACTATAACGCAACGTGTAGGTTTGCATCTTGAAGAAAACACTTCTATTACGTAATATCTAAAGAAATCATGATTTGGAAAGGGGATTTGAACCTTAAAAACTTCTACTACGTAATAATCAAAGAAAATATAATTTCGTGGGGTCCTGACGGTTTTTTTCCTGGTCTTTGTGGGTTTTTTTTAAGTAATTAACATGACAGACACCTGCGTTTTTATAAGAAAACAATCCCCTCTTGCATAAAAAGCACCTCGAAGAAAGCCTGCAAAAAAACTAATTCAGGTTCTGATTTGGCCCACAGTACATGAAAAATTAAAACAAGATTTTCTTAGTAGTTTTTGCAGATTTATTCCGACTATGAAGGGTTGTTTCCTCCTGAATACCTTGCTCTTTGCCCTAAATCCTTTAGCACTTTTAAAAAAGCTTACTATTCTAATCAAACTAATTAAACAGCGTCTACTGTGTTTCAGTAGACGCTCTTAAAAATTGGGACAAACAGTTAAATTTTAGTGTAAAGAGCATGGTATTGAGGAAGAGGCAACCCTTCATATATGAAATAATTCCTGTTTGTTTTTGTAATAATGCCGTTAAATTTGGCTCACCCTCTATGAAATACCCCCCTTCACGGGAAACTTCTCCGTGGATATGTCATTCAACGTAAAGTGTATCCCCCCCGTCAAACTCCGTGCGGACGGTTCCATCCTCGCTGAGAATCCCTCCTCCCTGCAAAATTGCTTGCGGACGTTACAGCCTAAAAAATTCACCCAACCCTTCTTTCCTCTGAATAAGAAATTTAATTTCTAATTGGTTTTTCGATTACCCCAGAAATGCCCTCTTCCTTGGAAATTATTTCCCGGAAATCGAAACAGGTGGAAAAAAAACCTGGATAATTCCTCTGGGACATCTCCACATCAAAAACTTGGAAAAGAAAATTTAAGACAATTAAAAAGAATTTTTACAGTAATTCTACCAAATGCCCCCGGTGTTACATTTTGCCTGTAAAATTTGGTCCCCAGAAACTTCCCTCCCCAGGGAATATTATCCCTATAGATATTCACCCCAAGAACACCCCCCCCCAAAAAAAATGTCTGTATACTTCCCAATAACAAATAGCCGACTATGCGTAAACAATGGGCGAATTTCATAACTTATTGGCATCTCCCCACAGACTGTGGGGGAGTCATTTAACACAAAAATTATAATTATTTGATCTTTCAAGTATATTGAACAAAATGGCTCTATCAAAACTTCAATCAAATCTTTTTGCTCACTGAATAAGGGCACTAGAACTTTTAATTTGCATTTAAATGCAACCTCTCCCGATCTTCTTGGACCATTATTTCGATACAATAACCCCTGAAAAAAACATGCATCTGTGATCTGTCTTCTGGCAAAAATAGCAAAATCCCACATTTTTGCATATAGGAGCTTGAAACTTTTACAGTGGGGTACTCTGGTACGCTGAATTTGATGTTGTAATTTTCTTCAATTTTAGAGGGTGTTTCTCCCCATTTGAAAAAATCAAGCACATTTGTGTATCTTTTAGTGTATCTGTTGTTATTAAAATTCTGGTTTTTAGGGTTTCGGTTAATATTGAGCCGAGTCACTGCCTACTTACAGTTCGTTACCACGAACTCTTTGATACCGTATTATTGAAGGGGAAAACCAATAAAATTATTCTTTGGTCTTATTTCCCTTTCTAGTTTATTGGAGTGTGAATAATTTACTTGCCCCTTTGAAAGTGAAAGTTTTTTATTTGTTTGGCTTTTTCCCTTTTTGAATCTCTTTTAGACATCTCAGAAACTGTTGAACAAACTAAAATGAAATCGATTAAACCAAGCTCCCGTTCCTTTTAACAAGTGTGTATCTCAAGTGAAAGCCAAGGAAAAGAAAAATACACCAATTCCATTTTATTCTTGAATTGGTAGGACCTAATAAGGAAGTTAGAGATTAACTTAGATAATGCATTCACTAAGGGGTACATAATTATTCATGTTACTAAGGATGGTTTATGCTCACTTTCTCAAATTTTGTTTCTAATAACTTTAACTAGGGCCTTATGCATTGTAATTCAGACTGCAGCAAATCAGACAACGGCACTGATGAATTTCAGGTCTAAACACTGAGCTTGGTATCCGCTAGAACTGTATACTCAGAATTTAGGATGAGTGCTTTCTATTAGCACATAAAAGAGATTAAGGGCTTGAAAGCTCCCCTCTGACATGCCTGAACGGATTTCTTGTGACCTATACCTTCAAAATCTTTGGAATATCCCAATACTTCTTATATTTTTCAAACAATTCGGCTTTTTTCTTATATTTTTTTTTTATCGCCACTTCAAGCACAAATGTGTACCAACAGAGTAAATGTCTTATTAAATATCTCGTTTACTTAAATAAGCATGCTGTTCGTCCCAAGAATTAATAGAGCCAAAGAATTATAAGTATTATTAGATATAGGACAAAATTTTGTTGTAATTTTGGTCCAAGGTGCCCTTATAATCTTGCAGCTATAATGTCTCAAACAGTTCGTGGTAACGAACTGTAGTAGGGAGTGACCCGGCTCAGTAGTAACCGAAACTCTTAAAAAAATGTCAGTTATAATGATCAGTTATACCCATCAAAAGTTACGAGCCTGAGAAAATTTGCATAATTTCAGAAAATAGGGGGAAACACCCCTAAAAGTCAAAAAATCTTAACGAAAATCACACCATCAGATCAGCGTATCAGAGAACCTGCTTGTAGAAGTTTCAAGCTCCTATCTACAAAAATGTGGAATTTCGCATTTTTTGCCAGAAAACAGATCATGGATGCGTGTTTAGTTTTTTTTTTGTTTTTTTGTTTTTTTTTCCAGGGGTGATTGTATCGACTGAGTGGTCCTAGAGTGTTGCGAGAGGGCCCATTTTATAGAAAATTGAAAGTTCTAGTGCCCTTTTTAAGTGACCAAAAACATTGGAGGGCACCTAGGCCCCCTCCCACGCTCAATTTTCCCTAAAGTCATCAGATCAAAATTCTGAGATAGCCATTTTATTCACCATAGTCAAAAAACCTAATAACTATGTCTTTAGGGACGACTTATCCCCCCCCGCAGTCCCTTTGGGAGGGGCTGCAAGTTACAAACTTTGACCTGTGTTTACATATAGTAATGGTTACTGGGAAGTGTACAGACGTTTTCAGGGGGATTTTTTTGTTTAAGGGGAGGTTTGAGGAGGGGAGTTACTTGGGAGGATATATCCATGGAGAAACTTGTCATGGGGGAAGAAAATTTCAATGAAGGAGGCGCAGAATTTTCTAGTAGTATTTGGGAAAACAGTGAAAAAATAAATATGAATTTTTTTTTTTACTGAAAGTAAGGAGCAGTATTTAAACTTAAAACGAACAAAAATTATTACGCATATGTGGGGTTTACCTCCTCGTTATGCCTCACTCTTTACGCTAAAGTGTATTTAGTAATTTCAACTATTTATTCTACGACCTTTGTGGTTTAGAGCTCATTCTTAAGGAATTGGGACAAAATTTAAGCTTTAGGGTAAAGAGCGAGGTATCGACGAGGGTTGAGCCCCCTTTTACACAAAATAAAAACATACGAATATAGAAGTTCGTTACGTAAATTAATTCGTAAGTTACGTACATTTTTTACCAATGAAAATGTTTGTAAAAAATTAAAAGTTCTAGTTACTTTTTTAAGTAATCAAAAAATCAGAGGGCAACTAGGCCTCCTCCCTCGCTCCTTTTTTCTCAAAATCTTCCGATTAATTGCAATTAACTAATATGCAAATTTCGTTTTAATTATTCACTTGGAAATAACTATGCTGATATGCACAATCAGGTTGAATCAAAAGTCGTTATTCAAATGTATTGGATCACCCCACGCCAAAAGACTAACATATTTGGCGTCCGAAAATGGGCCCGTAAATTTGTGTCTTCAATCTGCTTGAAAAGTATAGTCAAAAGTCCTTCGGCTAATCGGACCTCATTGCAAAAAAATGGTGCAATTTCTGGCTTTTTTGGTTCATGGTGCTGAATAATGGACACTTGATATTCTAGGTTTGACTGGAATTTCTGTTCGTTGTGAGCGTATGCTGATTGTATTTGATTGTCTTTATTGTCTTAATCTTGATTGTATTGTATTTTGTATCAAACAGTTCGTGGTAATGAACTGCAGTAAGGACCGACCCGGCTCAATAGTCACCGAAACTCTACATTACGGAATTTTTATAACGATAGCTTCACCAATGGATCGCATTTTAATGCTGATTTTAAATATATAAGTTTCATTAAGTTTAGACTTACTATTAAAAGTTACGAGCCTGAGAAAATTTGTCTAATTTTAGAAAATAGGGGAACACGCCCCTTAAAAGTCATTGTAGAAGTTTAAAGCTCTACTGTAGAAGCCTACTATAGAAGTTTCAAGCTCCTATCTACAAAAACGTGGAATTTTGCATTTTTTGCCACAAGACAGATCACGGGTGCGTGTTTATTTGTTTTTTTCCCAGGGGTAATTGTATCGACCAATTTGTCCTAGAATGTCGTGAGAGGGCTCATTCTAACGGAAATTAAAATTTCTAGTGGCCTTTTAAGTGACCAAAAATTGGTTGGTACCTAGGCCCCCTCCCACACTCATATTTTTCCCAAAGTCACCGGATAAAAATTCCGATATAGCCATTTTATTCAACATAGTCGAAAAACCTAATAACTATTTCTTTGGGGACGATTTACTCCCCCACAGTCCCCGTGGGAGGGGCTACAAGCTAATTTTTCCCAAAGTCAACGGATCAAAATTCTGAGATAGCCATTTTAAGCAGCATAGCCGAAAACCATAATAACTATGTCTTTGGGATTACATACCCCCCCCACAGTACCCGTGGGAGGGGCTGCAAGTCACAAACTTTGACCAGTGTTTCCATATAGTAATGGTTATTGGGAAGTATACATACGATTTCAGGAGGATTTCTTTTGTTGGGGGAGGGGTTGAGGGGAAGGTTTACGCGGGGTAACTTTCCATAGAGGAATTTTTCAAGGGGAAAAAATTTCCATGAAGGGGGCGCAAGATTTTTTAGCATTTTTTTAAAGAACAGTGGAAAATAGAATATGAAAAAGTTTTTTCAACTGAAAGTAAGGAGCAGCATTAAAACCTAAAATGAACAGAAATTATTATGCATATGAGGAGCTCACCTCCTCCTAATACCTCGCTCTTTACGCTAAAGTAATTTTGTTAATTTCAACTATTTAATCTATGGCCTTTGTGTTTCAGCGGTCATTCTTAAGGAATTGGGACAAAATTTAAGCTTTAGTGTAAAGAGTGAGGTATTGACGAGGGGATGAACCCCCTTATATACGTAGTAAAACATACAAATATAGAAGTTCGTTACGTAAGTTAATTCGTAAGTTACGTATATTTTTACTAATAAAAACTTTCGTAAAAAATTAAAAGTTCTAGTTGCCTTTTTAAATAACCAAAACATTGGAGGGTAACTAAGCCTACTCCCCGCTCCTTTTTTCCCAAAATCGTCTGATCAAAACTATGAGGAAGCCATTTAGCAACAAAATGAATTAATATGCAAATTACGTTTTAATTATTCATGTGCGGAGAGCCAAATTAAAACATACATTAATTCAAAAACGTTCAGAAATTAAATAAAAAAAACAAGTTTTTTAACTTAAAGTAAGGAGCGATATTAAAACTTAAACCGAACAGAACTTACTCCGTATATGAAAGGGACTGTTCCAACCTCAGCCCCCCGCTCTTTACGCTAAAGTTTTTTACTGTTTTAAAAAGTAGAGTTGAGAGAAAAAGATTAAAACTTTAGCGTAAAAAGCGAGGAAACAGTCCCTTTCATTTACGGAATAATTTCTGTTCGTTTTAAGTTTTAATATCGCTCCTTACTTTCAGTTAAAACACTTGTTTTTTTTTATTTTTTCATTTAAGCATCCATAGCGGTGTCTGTTGTTTTTAAGTTGGCCGGATTTAATTTCTTTTGGTTTCATTCATTTATTCATAGTAGCTCTCAAGCCTTTCAAAAGAATTTTTTTATTTCAAAGAAATAAAAAAAAATGTTTCTGTGGTTTGTGCCTTAATGTAACTAAAGAGTAGGAGAGGAGATAAATCTAGAAGAGTATGCTTTTTGTATTATTTGGATTGTTATACAAAAATACATCCCCTAATTGAACCCCACTGATAATGAGATTTGATTGTTACCACTGCCTTTTTGGGGGAAATAATCCCAAGCAAATAGTTTTTCCGTCAAAACATCCGTATGTCCAATTATTCTTCAGCTTATGAGCTTATTAAAGTGGATTACTTTACCTCTACTCCATTGTTGTGCTTTTGAAACTTAGAAAATTCTTTTTAAGCTTGTTGATATTTTTTTAAAGTCTGGATTTTTGCCTTGATTTCTTTACTCCTTTAAAAGTTACCCTTAACAAATTATTTAATGAAAATGAGTTTAGGATCGGCTCCTTGACAACAAAATGTTTTTTTTCTGGAGTGATAGGAACTTTTCCATCTTGAATAAACACCTTACAAAGTTTTCCATTTATAGCTAGGCTATAACATTTTTCCAATGTTTTAACAGGAACTTCGTCAATCAAAGATGGAAATTGGGACTCATCAAGATTCCATAGCTTCAATTAGTCAGTTTCTTCACTTAAAAATTAAACTCCACTGAATGCAGCAAAAAGCCTAATAAACTCTGTAATCATTTCATGGATTGAAAATCAAGTTTAATCCCAGAGCTTTTGAAAGACAAAATGGGCCACAGTTTCAAAGGCTTTTGTTCCTAGACAGTTTCCAGTAAGACTTATTAGAATCTAACTTCTTGGGAACTTTTTGGAAACCTGAGGTTTCCAATCAACACGTATTGTGGTAGAATGGATACATAAATTGATTGCTGCATTCAGTTGTTAGTATCTCTAACAACTTGTTACAGTATTCTGTTAAAAGTTTTGATCTGGTTAGTGCTTCAAGTTAATATTGCTATTGTTTGGCGGGAAGCAAAACAACTGAAACGCAAGTTTGGTGCTTTGGTAGGGATGCCCAGATGCCCTGGTTCTGTTGCACATGGCTGTGAAATCATTTTTTGAGTATTTTGGATTACCAAGCGACATGCTTTATTTTGAAGGATTGTGATGTTAACCCTAATTAGTTTTATGTAAGGATTTTTCTTCATCCAAAGATAAGACAATGAATTAAATATCCTCACCAGACTAAGAGATGTCGGCAGTTCAAGATTTACGTTGCTTTAGCATAGTGGTTTGATGCACCGCTTGGTATAATACGAGGTTCAGATTTCGACTCCGTCCTTCAAGGCTGGGTGACAAGCTCACTACTTGTCACCGTAAAAGGACCTAGAAACTGCAACGTCGGTTTGACGTCCAGGAATTGGCTCTGGGTCTTTATCAGTTCAATATTTAAAATTTTTTGTAGCTATTTTCCTTCACCCTAGCCACCAAAAAGAAAACGTTATGCTGGAGTTGCGAAAGCCCAAATATTATACGGCATCATCTAATAGGATCCAGAAAAGGAAACTGCTTATGCCAACTACTTATGCGCAACTACTTATGTCAACTTTACACATTTTCATGCAAAGGATATTCTATTCATACTGGAGCTATTAACGATTTGCAAGTAATTAAGACCATTTGTTAAACTTAGTTCTTTAAAATTAAGCTAGAGTTATGCAGACTATGAAATAAGAGCTAAGAAACAATTCTCTAATGGTTTCTACAACAACTTTCTGAGAATAACTGGCTAAATACCCAATAGCAAAACGTCGTTACTGCTAGTGTTCAACTGAATTTGGTTTCTTTTGTAAGTTGGCTCCATATCAGTGCTTCCTCTATCTCCAAATTGCTCGGAGTTTCCCCGAATTTCCTAAAAAGAAAACTGGGATCTCTACAATCATGGGCAGCGCTATAGCGTTGCCTAAGTAAAGAGCAATATGGGCAAAATGTATTATTTATTTATTTGTTTTTTTTTTATAGACCAGGGTACTTGGGATAAAAGGTATTGTTGTAGAAAATTCAAAAGGGGCTCATACAATTGAAATTTCAAGTTCTAGTGCCCTTTTCAATAGTCAAAGGGTTTGGAACCAGCCCCCCTCCACGCTCATGGTTCACCAAATATATCCAATCAAAATTTTGGGATAGTCATTTCGTTCAGCATAGTTGAAAATTCCAGTAATTATGTGTTTAAGGATGTCAGTCCCATAGCCCTCAGGGCAAGGATTGTATGTTATGCCCCGGGGGCATAAAATGTTTTTATGGAAAGGGTGGTCGTGTGAATTTTAGAGGAAGCTCATTTGATTGGAATCTAATGTTCTAGTTCCTTTTTAAGAGTCAAAATTGACAGAGGGTAGGTAGCCCTCTCCCTTCTGACACCTGTTTTCCTCCAACGCATCTGATTGATATTATAAGACAGCCATTTTGTTCAAAATAGTTCAAAGAGCATATAACAATGTCTTCAGGGTGGATACAACCCCCCAGGACCCAGAAGTATGGGTTGTAATTTATGCTCGGGGGTAAACACAGTTTTTATGGAACGGGTGGCCGCATAAAATTTGGATTGGAATGTGGCTGATTTCATTGATAGTCGGAAGTTCCCGTACCCTTTTAAGAGTCAAAAGTGAATGAAGTGCAACCAGTCCCCTCCCCCAAGCCTATTGGTTCCCAAAACACATGCGACCATAGCTGAAAACTGAAACATACTGAAAACAAATATATTTTAAATGCTTTTACTTTTCTTACTTTAATAAATAAAAAAATATTAAAACTTTAAGGAATAAATTCCAGTATATGCATATTAAAGCCACAATCCATGGATATTTTTGTTTTTTTCAATAAAGTACAAATTATGTTCTGGTCTCAAGAAGCCAGGGGGCTGTCAGTCAAACTCATTTTACTTTTTTCTCGTTTTGAAATTGACAAAGTTATTTATTGTAATATCTGTTCGTCTTGGGTTTCCTTTATTTATTGATGGTGATTTGTGGTAGATTTACGCATGGAAGATTATTATTAACTATATTTGTGCTCATTTTTGGTTTAATGGAGCTTTTTACTTTTCATTGAAAAACTTACTTTGCGGAAGAAGTTTTCTAAATTAATATCTTTACAAATTAAGCTTCGTTGATACAAGAATGCTAAGACAAAACACAACGGATAATTTTTGTTAAAGATACTTTTGAGGAATATTCTAGACAGTCGACTTTTTTTGGGGAGGGAGGAACTCGGGGAATCTTAAAAATCAGAGATGTACCACTTTTTTGTGGGTGAACAATGGGGGCCTAATTTCTTTAAAGGCAGCCCTACCCCTACTTTTAAAGGAAGCCCTGTCCCTGGATTCCATGAAAATCCTGTTTCATCATTCCAGGACAACCAGCAGGTTGTTTTGTTACAACATAGGGAAGGTTTCCTAGGATATATAGGTGCCTGTTACCTACTAGGTAGGATTTACTTTGGTTGCTATGTAATAGGGTTTGAAAACTTTTGGCCTTAAAATAATTGGGCTTTAACTGTTACGTAATAGGATTTGTTAGAGTCCATTAGTCAAGCAGGAAAGTTTCTTAGGACGTTTTTATTCAAGACATTTTTTTAAGACGTTTCAAGTTATCCAAGACGTTTTTTAAGAAATTTCTCTTCAAGACGTTTCAAGACATTCCAATACGTTTTTGAGACATTTTTCTTCAAGATGTTTCTTCAAGACATTTCAAGACATCCTAAAACGGTTTCTAAGACGTTTTTTTTTACAAGGGGTTTTTCTTCATGTTTTCTTTAGTTCTTTTGTAATAGGAGAATCTTTACTTATGTCAAGGATAACGTATTCACACGTGACTTGTTTGTTCAGGTCCTCGTGAAGGATCCCCGCTTGTAACTGAGGAGGAAACACAAGTGGGTGCTATCTAATGACGGTACACACATGGGATGCAACATAATACTTTAAGAGATTTTATTTGCTTTCAATGCGATTTTCTCAGGGAACCTTTACATTTCAATGATTTCTGTCTCCATTAGGATTTGAAAGGGCATAATAATCCGAGTGTTATCAGATAATATTACTCTCGGAGAGGAAATAAAAGCCAGATTACCATTATGGCTAGAATATGCTACACCTTCATACATGATCAAAAGGTTATCCTTTTCCTCTGGACTACACAGGATTTTACACTTATATTAAGGGCAATCTTGAGTGGGCAAACCTGTGTGTACAGACTACAAGATGCTCAAATTGCATTAGTGAAATAAATTGAAGTTTTGTCCTGGATAAATAAATATAAAGGATAAAAACTTTTGTACATACAAACTTTATTAATAAAATAAAATTTAAAAAGCATCATTAAAACACAGAAAAAATAGTTAAAACTCAACAAATGAAAAACCAAAACGTGAAAAAACCTGATATTGGACAAAATATAAGCAATATAAGCATTACGGCGGGTCTTAGAAACCAATACCAGAGGGGGAGGGGGATTGTTATTAGAGGTAAGTTTAAGCCACATTTAAATATTTTGATGATTTTAATTGAGCAAAGACTATGCCCCCCCCCGGTTCACAAGCACACACTTGAATAATATTTTCTTTTCAAATTCTACATAAACTCATTAGAGGTAAATTTAAACCCTTTTAGGAGCTATTTCTGAGAGGTTTCAATGAAAATGCCGCATTTCTTTGAGCCAATACTATGCACCCTCGGTTGACAAGAGCACATTTGAATACTGATTTCTCTTCAAATTTCACATAATCTCACTAGATGTAAATTTAATCAGCATTAAGATATTTTTGAGGGCTTTTAATAAAAATGCTTCGTTTCTTGAGCCAAGACTATACACTCCCTGTTGATAAGCACACATTTGAACAATATTTTATCTCCAAAATTCATATAATCCCTTTAGAGGTGAAATTAAGCCACATTAAGATATTTTTGAGAGCTTTTAATGAAAACACCTCGTTTCTTTAGCCAAGACTATGCAACCCCGTTGACAAGCGCACATTTGAATAATATTTTCTCTTCAAATCTAAAATAATCTCGTTAGAAGTAAATTTGAGCTACATTAAGATATTTTCTAGAATTTTAATGAAAACACTTTGTTTATTTGAGCCAAGACTATGCATCCCGGTTATCAAGCGCACATTTGAATATGGTAACATTTTCTCTTAAAATTTCACATAATGCCGTAAGAGGTACATTTAAGCCCATTCTGATATTTTTGAGGGTTTTTAATGAAAATGCCTCGTTTCTTTGAGCCAAGACTACGACCTCTGGTCGACAAGCGGACAGTTGAATAATATTTTCTTTTCAAATTTACACCTAATCTCGTTAGAGGTAAATTTAAGCCATTTAAATATTTTTAAGGGCTTTTAATAAAAATGCCCGGTTTCTTTTACTGAGCGTTGAACTTCACTTCCCCTCAGTGTAAATATTTTCTAAGATCTCTCAGATTAACTTTAAACTCTAGAAAATGTTAGTCCAAATAGTTCACGTCACCCTGACAATATGTGGCAAGCCCACCTTAGCAACCAATTCCAGAGGGGGAGGGTTGCTATTAGAGATAAATTTGATCCTTTTAAGAGTTATTTCTTAGGGGTCTTCATGAAAATCCCTCAATTTATTGACTGGGTACTATATTTCAGTCAGCCCATCATCGAAAAATACATTACACGCCTCCCACCTTAGCTTTGAGCTGTAGAACATGTTATTCCAAGCAACTCACGCCACTGTGGCAATAAGTGGCTACCCCATGAGATCCCGATGATACACATTATCATTCCTAAAACATTTTACAGATATTTTCATGATAAAAATATGATTTATATTCTCTGATTCATGTTTTTCGCAAGCCAACCGTCCATGATACACCATATCAATTCATGCCACTATGTCACGCCATGACTGGTCCCCTGGCCTCCCCCTCATCATTTCTAAGAAAATTTAGACATTTTCTTGATAACAAATAGTGCAATAACTCCAATGGCTCGTGTTTTTGTAAGTAAACCCATTCGTAGAGTCCTCCGAACACTTCTCACCACCATGGCATTATGTGGATGCCCCCTCATGGCACAGTTCGACACCCATCATCATCATTTAACCGTTTTCTGATGTTTGAATACCCCGATGGATATTCTTTTTATTTTTGTTGATGTTATATTCTGAAAGTTCCTAACCTGTGCCACACTGCGACTAGCATGCCGACTCCCGATAGCACCCTCTTATCATTCCTAAGACACTTTCCAAATATTATCCTATTAAAAATCCCACCTCAAATCCATTTGTTCAATTTTGGCGACCAATCTCTCCGTGATACGACATATTAATTCACACCAACGTGCCCAACTATTACTGCCCCTCTGGCACACTTAAGCACCCTCTTATCAATCCTAAGACATTTTTTAGATATATTATTTTTAAAAATCACGCATTAAAAGTATTGCTTCATGTTTTTGTAGCCCAAACCTCCATGATACACCATGCCAATTCACACCACAGTGCCACACTGTTACTGACCCACTGGCACCCTCTACCACCCCCTCATAATTCTTAAACCGCCTTCCAAATATTTTTTATTAGGATATTTTTATTAGATTTTTTATTAGGACCCTCTTATCATTCTTAAGACATTTTCAAGATGTTTTCTTGTTAAAAATCACGCATTAAATCCATTGCTTCATGTTTTGCAACCCAAACCTCCTTGATACACCGTGTCAATTCAAACCACCGTACCATACTATTATTGACCCTCTGGCACCACTCATTATTCTTATGACATTTTTAGATATATTTTGTCGAATAAGGTGATAAACTAGTTTCGCTTTCCCCGCTTCTTACTCCCGGTTACAACGGTTCCATCACCAATTCTTCAGGCTTGCACCCCTGTTCAACCGATTACAACTCTCGCTATACCCTCTCCGATCCCAGCTCCAAATCCAGTTTCAGTTGCGTCAGTTCTGGATTCCACACTTCTGCCCTCCGATTCCAAAATTCCAATTCCACCAATATTAAGATTTGAATGTGGCTGCCTCCGTGGTAATCTATGACTGGCAAATGGCACCTCTCTGGCACTTATTATCACGTCTAAGGGTATTTAACGCTTTTCCATACAGAAACAACCTTATAATATAAAATTGATCATTGTTTTTTTTATTCTTTTATTTGATTTTTTTGTTATTCCTAGCCTGTGACACCGAAGAACTAGGATTTGGCACCCTCTAGCAGGCATTATCACACACATGGCTTACTTGGGCATTTTCCTATGAAAAAAAGAAAGGAAATAATAAATGAAAAGAGAAAAATCAAATAGGCATTTTTCTGCAGAAATATTCGTTTACACTAGAGTTAACACCTTAAAATTAATGAAAGGTCTCCATTAGCGTTTCTTCTGATGACTCAGAGCAATTGAGGGCAATGTGGCACAATTTACCATCTCTTTGACACCCTCCAGCACACATCTTAAGAAATCGTCACTTCTTATTATAAAATAAAAAACACTTATTACAAAACAAAAAAATAATTCTAACAAAACAAAAAATACATCCTAAGCAACCATAAATTCTTATTACAAAACAAAAATATTTCTTGCAAAAAAATTCTTAAAAAACAAAATACATCCTAGATAATACTTAAAAAACAAAAATACATAAGAAAATCAGGGAATGTTCTTACAAAATACAAAATGCATCCTAAATAATACGAAATTTTTCTTAAAAAACATAAAATGCTTGTTACAAAACACAAAATACTTCTTACCAAGCTAAAAATAATTCTTGCAAAACAAAAATGATCCCAAGAATTCATAAATTCTTCTTCTTACATCATACAAAATACTTCCTACGAAACAAAAAATTCTTACAAGAAATTCTTGTTTCTTACAAAACAAGAAATAATTCTTACCAAACAAAGATACATCCTAAGAAATTACAAATTCTTCTTATGAAGCGAAACTAATTCTTACAGACCGAAAATACATCCTAAACAATCACAAACGGTTCCTACAAAGTACATCCTTAGAGATCACACATCATTCTTACTAAATACAAAATATATCTTACAAAACCAAAAAAAAATAATTCTTACAATACAAATTACATTCTAAAAAATCACAGATTCTTCTTACAAAATACTTCATACAAAGCAAATATAATTCTTACAAAACAAAAACTACATCCTAAAAATCGGAGATTCTTCTTACGAAGTACAAAATACTTCTTACCAAACAAAAAATGCTTGTTAAAAAACAAAAATACATCTTACGAAGCAAAAAATGTTCTTACAAAAGAAAAATACGTCCTAAGAAATCAAATAATTTTTCTTACATTATATAAAATGCTTCTTAAGAAACAAAAATTCTTAGGAAACAAAAATACATCCCAAAGCATCATTTCCTCACATCCCACATCCACAAAGCATCCACATCCCAAACCAAATATCCTCAGAAAAATTAATTCTTCTTGCGAAGCAAAAATAGTTCTTGCGAAGCAAAAAAAATACATACTAGGCTATCTCAAACTTTTTTTTACAAAATACAAAATACGTCCTAAAAAATCTGAGATTGTTCTTACAAAATCCAAAACACTTGTTAAAAAAACAAAAACTACTTCTTACAAAGCCAAAAATTTAACTCTTACAAAACAAAAGTACATCCTAAACAATCACAAATTGTTCCTAAGAAACATAAAATTCTTCTTACATCACCCAAAATACTTCTGATAAAACAAAAAAAAATTATTACAAACAAAAATACAACCTGAAAGATCACAAATTATTCTTACAAAATGAAAAATACTTCTTACAAAACATAAATAATTCTTACGAAACAAAAATGTATCCTAAGAAATCACAAAATCTTCTTACGAAACGAAGATAGTTCTTACAAAGCGAAAATGTTTCCTAAACAAAAACAAACGGTTCTTACAAATTACAAAATACATCCTAAGAAATTACAAATTAAAATACATCGTAGGAAATCACAAATTCTTCTTACATCATACAAAATACTTCTTACGAAAGAAAAAAAATCTTACAAAGCAAGAATACACCCCAAGAGATTACAAATTCTTTCTTACAAAATTCAAAATACTTCTTACAAAAAAAATAATTCTTACAAAACAAAAATATTTCTAAGAAATTGGAGATTGTTTAAAAAAAAATGCAAAACACTTGTTACAAAACAAAAAATATTTCCTATAAAGCAAAAAGATAATTCTTACAAAGCAGAAATACATCTTAAGAAATCACAAGTTCTTCTTATATCATTCGAAATACTTCGTACGAAACAAAAATAATTCTTATATAACAAAAATACATCCTAAAAAATTAGATGTTCTTCTTAGAAAATATAAAGTACCTGTTACAAAACAAAAAATACTTCTTACAAAGCAAAAACATTTAAACAAACAAAAATACATCTTAAGAAATCAAAAATTCTTTTTACATTATATAAAATACTTGTACGAAAAAAACAAATCCTTAATAACAAAAATACATAAAAAAATCCGAGATTCTTCTTATAAAATACTTCTTACAAAACAAAATATACTTCTTACAAAGCAAAAAGTAATTCTTATAAAACAAAAATAAATCCTAAGAAATCACAAAATCTTGTTAAAAAATACAAAATACTTCTTACGAAACCAAAACTAATTCTTACAAAACGAAAATACATCCTGATCATTCACAAACAGTTCTTCTTATACACATTCACAATTTCACATTCAACACACACGCATTAACTCATTCAACAAATGGATTTAATGGGTGATTTTTGACAAAAAAAATAGATGGAAAATATCTTAGGAATGATGAGAGGGTTCTAGAAAGTGCCAGTGGACTGGTCATGGTGCGGCACAGGTTAGGACTTGTCAGAAAATAATAAAAAAAATATATCTCTCAGGGTATTCAAACGTCATAAAATGCTTAAATGTTGACGACAGGAACTAAGATTGCCCCAAGGAGCAAACGAATAATGCCGTGGTGTGAAGTGTTTTTTGGTGTGGGGCCACCACGAAGAGGTTTGCTTACGAAAAACACGAACTAATGAACTTAGAGCATTATTTTCTATTAAGAAAATATCTGAAAAGCCTTAGGAACGTTGAGGAGGTGTAAGGGGACCCGTCATAGCATGAAACACTGGCATGAATTTATAGGGTGAATCACGGAGGGTTGGCTTGCGAAAAACATGAATCAATGGATTTAGATCATGCTCATTTCATAAAAATATCTGGAAAATGTCTTATAAATGATAATATATGTCATCGGGGTGCCGTGAAGTAGTCACATATTTCTACCGTGGCATGAAGTGCTTGGACTAACATGTTCTGTAGCTGAAAGTTAAGGTGAGATGTGTTAAATGAACTTTTTGGTGGTGGGATGACTGAATCTAAAACCCAGTCAATAAAGTGAGAGATTTTTACTGACACCCCTCAGAAATAACTCTTAATAAGGCTTAAATTTATCTCTCATAGCAAGCCTCCCCTTGAATCGTTAGCAAGGGTGGCCTAGCCACATATTGTCACGTTGCTGTGAATTGTTCGGACTAATGCTTTCTAGAGTTTAAAGTTAGGCTGTGAGGTGTTTTTTTTTAGACGGAGGGGTGACTGAAATTTAACCTCCAGTCAAAGAAACGAGGTATTTTCATTAAACGCCTTCAAAACTATCTTAAGGTAGCTTAAATTTACCTCTTACGAGATTATATGAATTTTGAAGAAAAATAATATTCAAATATGCCCTTGTCAATCAAGGGTGCTTAGTCTTGGCTTGAAGAAACGAGGCATTTTTATTAAAAGACCTCAAAAATATCTTAATGTGGCTTAAACTTACCTCTAATGAGATTCTTTGAAATTTCAACAGACAATATTATTAAAATGTGAGCTTGTCAACTTGGGTGCATAGTCTTGGCTCAAAGAAATACGGCATTTTCATTAGAAGTCTTAAAAATATCATGATACGGCTTGAATTTACTTCTAACGAGATAATGTGAAATTTGAAGAGAAAGTATTATTCAAATGTGCACTTGTCAACCAGGGGTGCATAGTTTTGGCTCAAAGAAACACGACATTTTCATTAATAGCTCTCAGAAATATGTCTTGTTAGGGCTAAAGTTTACCTCTAACGAGATTATGTCATATTTGAAGATAAAATGTTATTCAAGTTTGTACTTCTGAACCGGGGGTGCATAGTTTTGCTCGAAGAAACGAGGCATTTTCATTAAAAGCCCTCAAAAATATCTTAATGTGGCTTAATTTTACCTCTAATAGCAAACCCTTTCTCTAGAATTGGTTGCTAGGACCCCAGTCTTTCCTTAATTCACGCTTGTAATGCTTATATTTTCTGTCCTATATCAGGTTTTTCCTTTTTTTTGCATGCCGAGTTCTAACTGCTTTTTCTTTATTTTAATTATGCTTTGTAAATTTGTTTTTATTAATAAAACTTGTATGTAGAAAATTTTTTATTCTTTAGATTTATTGATCCCGGATAAAACTTCTATATTTTTCACTTATGCAATTTAATCATCTTGTAGCCTATGCACATTACAAGTGTAAAATTATGTATAGTAAAGAGGAAAAGAAAACTTTCGATCATTTATGAAAGTGTAGCGTATTCTAGCAATAATGGTCCTCTCGCTTTTTGTCTCATCACTTATAGCAATAATATCTGATAACACTCTCTAAAGCATTACTTAATATGCATTTGCGTACCAATTGTAAGCACTTTCTAGTAATGAATTTTCCCCTCCGCGTTTCAATTTCTGTAGTCATAGGAAACACGTAATGAATAGCTTAATCATTCTAGTAAGCGGGATATCTCCGTGTGTGGAAATTTTTATTTTGTAGAACCCATTTCCTGAATAAAAATAATAGGAATGGATTGCTCTTCCAGCTTTCTAGGATGCAGTTCCGTTGGATTGAAATGCCCTTTCGAATCTTAATGGGGCAAAAATCTTTGCAATATAAAGGTTCCCTCAAAAAAGTGCATTGAAAGAAAATGAAATCACTTAAACTATTATGTGACATCTCATCTGTGCACCGTCATTACGTAACACACACTTGTGTGTCCTCCTCAGTTGCAAGCGGGGATACCCCGTGGGGGCCTGAAGAAACGAGTCATGTATGAATGCTTTGTTCTTAACATAAGTACATATTCCTCTTTTACGTAACAACAAAAGGGATCATGAAGAGAAACACCTGGAAGAAAAAATGTCTTAGAAAACGTCTTGGAATGTCTTGAAACGTCTTGAAAAACGTCTTGAAGAAAAATTTCTTAGGAAAAACTTCCTTGTTTGATTAGTGGACTCTTTGATTAGTAACAAACTCTATTACGTAGCAGTCAAAGTCCTATTATGTAACAACCTATTACGTAACAGACACCTGAATCTTCTAGAAGAATTTCCCTGTGACGTAACAAACACGTGCTGGCTGTCGTGGAATGACGGAATTGGGCTCTCGTGGAATCCAGGGATAGGACTGCCTTTAAAAGCAGGTATAGGGTTGCCTTTAAAGTATTAATACCCACACTGTTTGGATGAGCCTCACAGAGCCACCATTTGCTATTGTAGTGAGACGTTTGTGTCGCTTATAGACTATATGTATGAAGATTTAGGAAGATTTCGGTTGGCACATATAAGTTGTCAGCTCTTGGAAAAGTTGAATCTAGCTTGAATTCTTTGGACACCCCCTTTTACTCAGTGTCCATTAAGACTTTTTTTTTCTAGATGTTCACAGAAAATGAAGAATTCAATGTTGATGGTCAGCGCTGCGAAAACTTGATTTCTTGCCCAATTCGTCCCGTTTCCTCTGGTCCTTGTCCTTTCGATAGAATCAGAGTTTACGACGGCCCTACAAATGAATCACAGTTAATTGGTGAATTTTGTGGAGCTGGAAGGTTTCCATTCTCTATTGTCGGAACTGGTAGTGATCTTTTCGTGGAATTTACAACGTCTTTAGCAGGTAAATTAATTTCTGATAGCGAATAAACTTTGGCTAAATCCCTTCTCCTGTACCCGGAAAATTCCCTCTAGAATATTTCCCATTACAATCTCATCGGAAACCCCGTGGAAAACTAATTCCCCATTGAAAAATTCCCCTGGAAAATTCTCCCCTCACGGATAAATCTTCCATTAATAATTACTTTCTAAAAATTTCTCCTTGCCTGTAGAAGTGAGCAGCCAAAGGGAAAGGTGCAGTCTATATATTTTCCAAAATATATGTAGAACATGTAAAATATATGATATATATTCCGTGAGATTTATTTTGGATTTGCAATCTTTTAATTCTTTTTCTCATATTTTTTGGGGGTTGGGGTTAAGATGTCATGCGAGGGTAAGACGCATGCTAAAAATATAAATTTGCATGCTTATTCGAAATAAGGCGTTTTGTACACTTAAAATTTACTTGACTCTTACTTGATTCTGACTCTATGCTATTGAAATTAAACTATAAAAAGAAGATAAAAAGATAATTTAAACGTGGAAACCTTCTGATATACGCCGAGCAGATGGATACTTGATCGCAAGTGATTATATGGTACCATGTTCTCTTGATGTCGGCACCAGACTCTGTCCACACGAAGTAATTACTGACGCTCCTAGCCTGAACTTGGCAACCTTTTACAATTCCCATTAATTTTATATTTTCAATTTATTTTCTTTATTGTTTATCTTACCCTGGTATGAAAACTCAACACCCGCCCCCTCCCCAGACATAAAAAAGATAAATAAAAGAGGTATAAAGGTAAAAATTAATAATATAGAATGTGCTTCACCATATATTTTACCTTTCCAAACTCCCTTCTTTTCTTGATCCCTTCTTTTCTTGAAAAACAAAATTTAACATACATTTTAGTTCAATTCAAAGTTATGTCTGAGCAAAACGTCATTGCAATACTAATATACACAGATAAGACATCACTAATATGAATATTTCTTCTCCAAAATTCAGGCTCTTAACAAGTTTTCTCAGTCTTTTATCACATCTAGATGTTTTTTGTGGGCCAGAATATCTCAGTGGCTCTTGTCTTCTAACCACTCGTAGTTTTGCTCTTCATCTTCATTTTTGACACGGTCTAATTTTCATACGTCTTCTAACCACCCGAGTCTTCGCTCTTCATTTCCATTTTTGACAGGTTTTGATGCTCCCTGTTTCATATCTTCTAACCGCACTTTTCTTTCTTCTTCAACTTGGATTTTGATTGCTTCAGAAAGTTTAGTAACATGCTTCAGCTACCGGTATTGGTGTTGTCTCAATTGATGGTCCAGATTGTCGATTTTCGACAATATATACCTCATGATTCCAATGAATGCCCTTGAGCTTTGTTGATGGCGATTGCTAATCGAACATTCCCTGTGTCCTCGTCGTCATTTATATATCCCCCTGTGCCCCCGGTGTCCCTGTTGTAGTTGTGTCCCTGTGTCCCGGTCATCATTTATATTCCCTGTGTCCCGGTCGTCATTTGTGTCCCCGTGTCCCGGTCTGTATATACATTCGTTTTTGAATTGGTATATGATGAAATAAATTTTTGTATTTTCCCCCTTTTTTTCTTCTTAGTTTTTTTTTGGTTTTTTTTTTTTTTTTCTTTTATCTTTTTAGTTTTTTTGTAGTTTTCACCTTTTTAGTTTTTTTTTATTTTTATTTTTATTTTTTTTTAGTTTAGTTTTTCTCCTTTATTTTTCAGTTTTTTTCCTTTTTTCTTTTTTTTTCTTTTTTAGTTTTTTAGCTTTTTTAGTTTTTTTATTAGTTTTTAGTTTATTTTCTTTTTAGTTTTTTTTATAGTTTTTACCTTTTTTTTAGTTTTTTTATTTTTTTTTATTTATGCCCTGGTCGTCATTTATATTCCCTGTGTCCCGGTCGTCATTTGTGTCCCGGTGCTTTGTTGATGGTGATTGCTAATCGAACATTCCTTGTGTCCCGGTTGCTTTCTCTTTGAGTGTCCCGGTCGTCATTTATATTCCCTATGTCCCGGTGTCCTGGTCGTTATTTGTGTCCCGATGTCCCGGTCTGTAATTTCGTCAGTCAACAAACATGACGTCAATCGACACACAAACATGACGTCACTCGACACACAGACAACTTGTTTATATATATATATATATATATATATATATATATATATATATATAAGCTGTTGGGGTGGCGCTTCGCGCCACCCCAACACCGTGTTGGTGGGGATGCTTCACGCCCCCCCAAGCCCCCCCGAGCGCGTAAGTCGTTACGCGCCATATTAGTTACGCGCCATTGTAGTTGTGTCCCTATGTCCCACCTGTGAATATATATATATATATACTAGCTGTTGGGGTGGCGCTTCGCGCCACCCCAACACCTAGTTGGTGGAGGCGCTTCGCGCCCCCCCCAAGCCCCCCCGCGCGCGTAAGTCGTTACGCGCCATAATAGTTACGCGCCATTGTAGTTGTGTCCCTATGTCCCACCTGTGAATATAGATATATATATATATATGGTTTTAACTACGTAAAACTTGCGAATATACAACATTCTTTGCTGTCCCATTGTCTTTGCATATAAATAGATTGTCAGGTTATCCCCCTGTTTCCCCCGGTGTCCCCGTTGTAGTTGTGTCCCTGTGTCCCGGTCGTCATTTATATTCCCTGTGTCCCGGGTCCCGGTCATCATTTGTATCCCGGTGTCCCGGTCTGTATATACATTCGTTTTTTAGTTTTGTTTTTCTCCTTTATTTTTTTCCTTTTTTTTTCTTTTTTAGCTTATTTAGATTTTTAGATTTTTTAGTTTTTTTTATTAGTTTTTAGTTTTTATTTCTTTTTAGTTTTTTTGTCCCGGTCGTCATTTATATCCCCCTGTTTCCCCCGGTGTCCCCGTTGTAGTTGTGTCCCTGTGTCCCGGTCGTTATTTATATTCCCTGTGTCCCGGTCGTCATTTGTATCCCGGTGTACCGGTCTGTATATACATTCGTTTTTTAGTTTTGTTTTTCTCCTTTATTTTTTTCCTTTTTTTTTCTTTTTTAGTTTATTTAGATTTTTAGATTTTTTAGTTTTTTTTTAGTTTTTAGTTTTTTTTTCTTTTTAGTTTTTTTGTTGTTTTTACCTTCTTTTTAGTTTTGTTAATTTTTTTTTTTTTACTTGTGTCCTGGTCGTCATTTATACTCCCTGTGTCCCGGTGCTTTGTTGATTGCTAATCGAACATTCCTTTTGTCCTGGTCGCTTTCTCTTTGAGTGTCGTCATTTATTTTTTTCTTTTTTAGTTCTTTTAGTTTTTACCTTTTTTAGTTTTTTTTTAGTTTTTAGTTTTTTTAGTTTTTTACCTTTTTTTAGTTTTTTTAGTTTTTTAGCTTTTTTATTTTTTTTATTAGTTTTTAGTTTTTTTGTAGTTTTTGCCTTTTTTTTTAGTTTTTTGTCCTGGTCGCTTTCTCTTTGAGTGTCGTCATTTATTAGTTTTTTCCTTTTTTTTTTAGTTTTTTATTGGTTTTTACCTTTATTTTAGCTTATTTTTCAGTTTTTTCCTTTTTTTTAGTTTTTTTTTTTATTTTTTCGTAAAACTTGCGAATATACAACATTCTTTGCTGTCCCATTGTCTGTGCATATAAATAGATTGTCAGGTTTACCGACTCTTGAACATGCAACATATAATGGTCCATGGGAAAACAATCCGTATTCAGATCTGTACCTCATGATTCTAATGATTGCCCTTGAGCTTTGTTGGTGGTGATTGCTAATCGACCATTCCCTGTGTCGCCGTCGTCATTTATATATCCCCCTGTGCCCCCTGGCGTCCCCGTTGTAGTTGTGTCCCTGTGTTCCGGTCGTCATTTATATTCCCTGTGTCCCGTTCGTCATTTGTATCCCGGTGTCCCAGTCTGTGATTTCTCTTTGAGTGTCCCGGGCGTCATTTATATTCCTTGTGTCCCGGTGTCCCGGTCGTCATTTGTGTCCTGGTGTCCCGGTCTGTATATACATTCGTTTTTGAATTGGTTTTTTTTTTAGTTTTTAGTTTTTTACCTTTTTTTATTTTTTTTGGTTATACCTCATGATTCTAATGATTGCCCTTGATCTTTGTTGATGGTGATTGCTAATCGAATATTCCCTGTGTCCCCGTCGTCATTTATATATCCCCCTGTACCCCCCAGCGTCCCCGTTGTAGTTGTGTCCCTGTGTCCCGGTCGTCATTTATATTCCCTGTGTCCCGGTCGTCATTTGTATCCCTGTGTCCCGGTCTGTATATACATTCGTTTTTGAAATGGTATATGATGAAATAAATTTTTGTATTTTTCCCCTATTTTTCTTTTTCTCCTTTATTTTTCATTTTTTTTCTTTTTTTTCTTTTTTTATTTTTTTTTGTTTTTTAGCTTTTTTAGTTTTTAGTTTTTTTTCTTTTTAGTTTTTTTGTAGTTTTTACCTTTTTTTTAGTTTTTTTTAGTTTTTTTTACTTATGTCCTGGTCGTCATTTATACTCCCTGTGTCCCGGTCGTCATTTGTTTCCCGGTGCTTTGTTGATGGTGATTGCTAATCGAACATTCCTTGTTTCCCGGTCGCTTTCTCTTTGAGTGTCCCGGTCGTCATTTATATTCCCTATGTGCCGGTGTCCCGGTCGTCATTTGTGTCCCGATGTCTCGGTCTGTAATTTCGTCAGTCGAAAACATGACGTAAGTCAACACACAAACATGACGTCACCCGACAGACCCACACACACACAGACAACTTATTTTTATATATATATAGATATATAAGTGACAATGAGAATCAATATAGACAAGCTTTTCGTGTAGCAATTACAGGACCTTGCCTCGAAATTGGCTATTTTATTTTCTTCTTAAAACTGGCAAATTGACATTTTTGGACACAAAGAGAATCTAAAGTGGTTAAAACCTTAAAAAAGAATGTGCATTTTTCCCAGGGTTGCTGTATCGAACCTGTGATGACGTCATGAAACCACGATCAGACTCAAATTGTTTGCGGTTAGAAGACAAGTGATAATAAGAATCCCTATGTAGAAGCCTGCCACACGCAGAGTGCCGAGGCCCAGCGACAAAACCCTGGCCTTCCGGTACTTATTAGTATACCACAAATGGATTTTTACCACTTCTGACCTCACCTAGGGTCGAAATAAGGTACTAAGTGATGGAATTTTTGAATTCCGATGCGATTTCCGGTCTCCCCAGACTCAAATTAATAAGAAACGGCGTCTTAATCCACCAAATATTGCACAAATTAAGATTCTGATTTTTCATCCCCTTCTGACCATGCTTGGGTGAAAAAAGGATACTAAGCGATTGGATTTTCCAATTTTGATGTCACTTTCGGTCCGTCAAGATTCAAATTAATAGGAAACGGCCTTTCAATCAAGAGAATATTGCAAAAATTTAGGTTCGATATTCCCATCTCCTTTTCCCTTCTTTTCCTGGAAAAAGGGGTATATCTGCACGAGCGATTTTGGTCGACTTTGGATATGTTATTGAGAAAATTCTTCTGAACATTCTGGTACTAGATACATATCTGTTGCCCAAATGCTGGGTCAAAACCGTATTTTCGCTGGACTACGAATAAAAATGCTAGAGATGGTTCTCTGATAGGTTCAAAAATTAATCTTAGGAAGTCTAAATTACTTCAAGTAGGAACAAGTGAAGATGAAGTTAATATTAGGTAACAAGAGGATAGATGGATAGGATGACTTCACTTACCTAGGTAGCCTTATTGGTAAGGATAGATGCAGTGGATTAATAAAGAGTAGAATAGTTAAACTAAAGGATGATTTTTCCAAGTGGCAGAAGTCTGGAAGAATGTAAAGATAAATCTTACACCTAGGATTCTCGGATAGAAGCTACCATCCAGCCAGTGATCCAAGAGGAAGAGTGTCTTGGGGCCAAATAAAAAGCAAGATCTCCTCAAGCCCCAATTTAGAAGTCCAACATCAAAACATAATAATTAGATATTCGATAAATAGAGCTTGATTTCCACCAGATTCGCTATCTAAGGATTGCTTGGATTGCTAATTCGACACTAATATTGCAAATAAAAATTCAGAATAAAAACACACAAATTAAATATTTCACAGACATTATCTAATTGAAACAAATATAATATTTTAACCTTTCTAAGGGTGATCAAATTGAAAACATATTAGACATCTTTCTCATAATAATGCTGAATTTTGAAGAAAGCTTGCATTCAAGGTTCTTTGAAGTCCATGTTTATAGATCTGGGACTATTTTTGTAAAATAAAAGTTCAAAGACAAAGCATATTGCACACATATTTTGAAAATATTGTTTGATTTTCAGGTATCAATATTGGTATTAACGGAGCTGAACTCTTGCCCCAGGGATAAGGGTTTCTAATCCTGCAAGTATTTCATTTAAAAAAGAGGCGTAATAAATGAATTTGGGTGCTAAGGTGTACTTGCTACACCTTCTTGAAATTAAAGTCACAGAAATATTTCCAATCCGTGTGATTTGTGTGTCTAATGTGGAGACCTATGGCTCGTGCCTCCTCTACCACCCCCAACTTCAAATATATTGACTTATCGCGCCATTTTGGTGGGCTGAAGTAATGAAAATCTAGAAGCCAATGCTCCAGCTACAGAGGTATAGCTTTTCTCTCTGTTTCTGCTAAATTGCTTGCAATGACTCTCCACGACAGGTCCTCCGGTATCCTTCGAAGAAACCAAAGAATCGAACAAGCAGGGTTCAATCCCGCCGGTTCCACAAGTGAACAGGTATTCATTCTGAGCAAGTGATAGGAAAGACGCGGGAGTTTTGACAAAACGCGCAAATTAACTTTGTCGATTACAAAGTCATTTTTGACTCTGTATATAGCAAGTCACCGTGACTTATGCTCAGAACAACGGGTCTATCCCAGAAGTACTGCTATCTCTTTGATAGACTGTATGAACAAACGTCAAACTGTGTGCAAGTCAACGGGAAATGCAGCCACCCATTCTGCATTTGTATAGGACCTCTTCAGGGATATGCTGTGGCTCATGAACTATTTAATTGCATCATTGACTAAGTGACTATAAAGACTACTACCCGAAATAACTTCGGCCGGAGTTTCGGGAACAGAATTTTGAGCGATATTGACTTTGCCGACGAATTGAAACCCATTACAAACGCCCTCGAAGAATTTTTTGAAAATCCTGACAATTATAAGAGGAGAAGCTAGCAAAGTTGGGCTCATGATTTGCTGGAGCTAAACAAAAATCATCTTAATTGGTACACAATCATCTCTTAGAGTTAAAGTGTGCCAAAATCAAGTAGCAGTCGTGAAGCATTTTACGTACCTCGGCTCTATTCTGTCAAGTAATGGATCAGTCGAGAGTGAGGTCAAAGCACGAATAACCAAGGAAAATTCCGCCTTAAAAAGACCCAATTATTGGCGCAAACTTCTTGTCAGCCTATCTACAAAGATATAGATGTTTAATGCACCTGTAGGCCCAGTCTTACTTTATGGCACAGAAACTTGGCGATAAACCAGCATTACTTTGAGAAAGCTGGATGCGATTCAAAGCAAAGGACTCCGAAAGATAGAGGGGCTACTGAAATGGCTTTATTAGCAACGCCAGCCTCCATTCCCTGGAGATGCAGTTCATCCTCCCTGCAAGTTTTGCAGCGTATACTGAGAGAGTACGGCCATATCATTCCAATTTCAAATGTTATCCCCTGTATTTTGTTTACACTTTCAAAATCGTAGCCACTGGGTGGAAACAACCACGTAGTTGCCAAAAAACAAAATAGTCCGATAGTCTACAAAATATATTAAACAAGGCAAGAATAGGACCTGAAGAAGCACCTGCAACAACTCAAAGCCAGTTCTAATGGAGAAGTATGATGTCTGATTTTTCGACGCTGGCGCGAAGTCAGCAAGAGAATTAAGTCTAGCCAGTCAAGTCATTTGCGTAAGGTTGAGTCCCAACTGAAACTGTTGAGATACAGTCTGCCGCCTGTGTTTTTTGTAATTGTTACCTATGCCGCAGAGTCAAGACAAGAATTCACGGATTGCTTATCGAAGTAAAATAGTCATACCATAGAAATTTAAAAATACACCACATTGATGCTTAAGAAAATAAATTTATTTTTCAAATTTTTAATTTCAACCTTATTTTTTATTATATATTAAATATTTGAATTGAAATGCCAATTCAGGGTTTTATTTTTATTCATGAGAGACCATAGGCATGTGGATATTCCAGTTCTGGAGCAATTCCAATTGACGAAAGGGGACCTATGTACTTGTTACATACCGTAAAAATTAAGTATTTGCATTTATCTTATGCTTTTCAGTGAGGTTTGGGACACTCTATTATAGCTGTGCCACAATTTTTTTCCACACGAAGTGTAATGTCATTTCTTTTTTGGTAGCATAATAAAGAACTATAATTAGCATGACATATGTCTCTTCCACAAACTGAATAACTATAGTTGCGTTATGAAGATTCATTAAATAATGAAAAGGGAAAGGAATCCTGGTAATAGCCTTCAGGAGAGAACTATTTATTAGCTAAATCTTATTTGAAATATGATATTTCTCATATATGATTAACACTTGTCAATTCCTAGCATTTTCCATTGTAATTGGGAGATCACGCAAAGATTTCGAAATATGGAATTAAAATCAATACAGGCAGTTCAAAATTGTTAACTGAAAGATGAAATTTAATCGCAAAAAGTGATTTGCATCCCAAAACCCAGTTGAATAACATGATTTCTTCTTTTCTCCCATTAAAAACAATATTAATGTTACGCGAACAGGACTTTGTTTTTGACCTGTTTTTTTTCCTTCACCGCCGATTACAGTTTAGCTTATTTTGAGTAAGAGGTAAGGATCTATTGCGAAAGTTTTGATGGAAAGCTTGTGCCTCCCTTCAAACTGACGAATGCTACATTACATTTTGAAGAGTTATAAATATTATGCGGGAGACATCTAGGAGGTGTTTTTTCTCTTGTACTTTACCAACCCTTTACAGTGTTTATGATAATTTGGAGTTTTATAGTCCGCGTCAGATTTGAAGTGGTTCTGTTGATGTTTTGTTTCTCAAACAGGCACCTAATCAAGCAGGCAAGCAATAAGACAATAATTTCAGTTGAAGTTAGACTAGAATCAAAAAATATTTAAGGTTTCTTTTTAAGGTTGTCTAATTATTCTGAAACCATGGAAAAATATTTATCTTGAGCAATATATAGAAAAAATCAGGAATTCAAACGAGGGACATATTTAAAAAAGCCAGGACCCACAGCCACCTACCATTACTAGCTACGAGCTTGTAATTTTTGTTTGTGGTATCGATTGAATTTTTCACCTAATTTTCAGTACTTTAGTGTTGAGTTGAAGCAACTGTATATGTCTCCTAATATTTAGTAGTTATCGCATCAGAGGAATCAAACATTACCCTTTGTAATTACCTAATGCTACCAGTGACACTAGTGGTGGTCCTAAGGTATGGTATCGTGGCCCACGGTTTTTCGTGGACTATTCTGCGTCCAGTATTCGTAATGTAATGGGCTGCCAGGGTCAGTCGTGAAGCCACTAGTGTAAGTTCCCTGGCAACAGTTTCCGTACCGTGGCCCACAATGTCACGGTCAACTCTGACATTCTGCAGAATCTACAAGTTCTGCCCTTACTGATTCATACTATGGGTTATCAAAGTATTCATACTATGATACACCTATGACCAGTATGAGTACGGCATGTGTACTACCTCTGGGGGAGGAAATGCGAGACTATCTCACCCACAGTGCCACGGCCAATTCGACCAATAATTTGTATTTAAATAAATTTTTGGAGAGGAAGGATATATACCCCCAATGGATATAATAATGATGAAAAACTCCTAATATACTCTTCTTAACCCTGACAGGGCTTGGGGAAAGTAATCAATACAGTCGAAGAAATATAACTCTCTTTTATTTACCAATGTCGAATCCAACGCTATTTCGACGAAAACTAAACAGGAACTAACTAAATGACGTATATACTGAAAAACGAAAGTTTGCCTCTTTCACCATCACTTATACACATGGCCCAATGAAACCCCAAAATTGAAGTAATTTTATCTATATATTATAAATCAATGGCAAGATTTACCTATCACTTGAGATGACTAAATTAGAACTTCAATACAAGCCAATTTATTCTCTCTTAAAAGAATTTTGCCTTTATACCACCATTGAAAACAGGGTGGCCTCTACGAGAGTTTAACTGGCCATTTGGCCAGTTAAACTCTGGCCATTTGGCCAAACATTTGGCCAAATCACAGCAAAAACATTTTTTCTGGCCATTTGGCCAGATCACCACAACAACATCAAAAATCTACCTTAAATCTCCATTAATAAAAATCCACCTCAAATCTCATAATCTTCCAGCTATTGCCACTGTTTGTACTGCTAATCTCAACAGCTTGGCTCAGGACCTATGCCATCCATCATATCTCTGGCATAGAACAACAAGGATACTGGATTGTTTATAAGAATGAGGTTTGAGAATTAGAAGATTGGAGATCGAAATGACTAGTGCTTAAATACTTGTACTAGTCTAATGAAGTAAGTTCCAAGTCCAGCCAGAATGACTTCATATCCACCAGCCCAATAGTATAATGGAAAAAAAAAAACAAAAAGGGATAGAATCATATAGGCTTTGGGTCTTCATTGATCAGACGTTTATAACATGATAGGAGGAACTTTCCGGTTTTAATGAACTTTACATTTAAACGAACTGACAATCTAGATTTTTGCATATGAGACGACACCAGACGTTAGGAAAGACTTGTTAAGCTAGTCTTTTAGTCTCCAACTATGAAAATCAATCTACATTTCAATTAAAACGTGAATTGAACCGATATATAACTTAAATTTAATGACCGAAAATGCAAGGGTCCATGAGAAGGATTGAGGTACAGGGAAATTGAGTAAAAATCTGAACAAACCATGAACAGGGTTTTCTTGGTTCCATTGCCAAAGAAAAACAAGCGTTGATGCCTACTGAACGTGAAAATTGGATATATAACCCAGGGACTAAGGTTTAGGTAGTATCCCACTATGCAGTTTAGGCAGAGCCCTATCCCAACGTGTAATTGGAGAAATCGAGTTTGTCGACCATCTGGGATTATATAATCATTTCCAGTTGAAAAGGAAATTCCTGGGAGCATTATTATCTGAGTTTTACTTGCCAAATATTTTGTTCAATAATTGAGGTGAGCTTGAGGTTACATGATGTCTAATATTCAGAATATTCCAAAATTCAGTTATCATTCATTGTTCAAAGCGAAATGACCTAGGTGTGATTAATATTGCATTCTCAAAACCTGTTTCCTAAAAAAGCACATTGACCTATTGAACAAAATTGGATATGATCTGTTGGACATAATAAATTGCTAATGAACTTGACACTGAGTTAAATTGGATACGATCATAGGATGTGCGGGCTTGATTGCTAGAGTTTTTTTTAAGCGTTATAAGACTGATTGGACCGATTATAAGGTAATTGCCAAGCTCACGTGGGCCTACCTATTCAAAGTTAAGTGCAGCTTTTTATTTTTATTTTTGATAATACATTTCAATGGTTCAGTTCACAAAGGATGCTGTTGTTCTAGCAAAATTCTAAAACTATCCACCATGGCCATGTCGAGTGTTGAATATAATTAAGGCCAAGAACAAAAAAATATCCTATGTTGTATTTTGTTATGGAAGCCATGAAATCGTGACAACAACAGCCTCACAGCTTTCGGCCTTTGTTAGCATTTCAAAGGAGGCTAAGAAGAAAAATGAATTAGGCGTTGCGAACGCTTTTGCCGAATTAGCTGATTTTCCTGATAAGCATCTCGAGATTAGTGGTTCTAGTTTACCAGATACATTGACAAATTCAATAAATTCTGCTTTATCGGACATGGACACGCTAAAATCCAATATCCGAAATGATATTGAAAAAGAAGTACGTGAAAAAGTTAGATTATCAAATAGTGCGGATATAATTGACTCTAATGTTTCTCAGATTCACGACTCTATACTTGTCCAGTATTCGACCAAGTTTTATGAGATTGAAAACAAACTACGGGCTCTTCAAAACGCAAACCTAGTCCTAGAAAACAGGATTGAACAGCTTGAAACCCGTCTTGATGATATGGAGCAGGAAAAACGACAAAATTAGCTTGTATTTCATGGTGTTGAACAAAGTGGGGGTCTTCCCATCTCTGAGTGTATATTGAATGTGATTACAGATAAAATGCAAATTTCTGATTTTTCCTCGACCGCTATAGTTTCTTTATTTAAATTTCGAGCAAATTTTACTGATTCGGACACCATTGTAAATGCAAACAAGCGTCCTGCGGCTGTGTTGGTTGTGTTCAAGTCTGCTAAAACTGCAAGAAAAGTGTTTTCATGTAAGTCAAGACTTGCTCGGTCGGAAATATTTGTTACCGAGTACCTAACATCAAAAAAGAAACAGATTCTTGACTTGGCTAAAAGTAAGCTTGGAAACAGAAATGTTTGGTTGAACAACGGGACAATTTTTGGAAAAGACTCGGCAGGAGACATCCGTAAAATTAGAGCTATGGCTGAAGTGGTCCGTTTGCCAAATCCGACCGCATAATTTGGAGTTATGAAATTATGTTGTTGCACTACTTGTATGTTTGTTTTCCTCTTTGCATTTTATAGCCAAAATGTCAGTTTCTTTCATGTTTATCTCTTTCTTTTTCCTTCTTCTTCCTGCCTATCAGACTTTTTTTTGTATTAAATAGTCACCTTAAATGAGCGTGAACAGATATGATGACGCTTTGAATGAATGTGAACAAAACCGGTTTATTCTTGGAAGCCAAGCTCGTGACACACTTGCGAGGGATGATGAATGCATCGATAATTTTTTGTTGAATTGTCACCCAAGTAATTATGTGAATCCGAATAATCTTTATAAGTATTCAAAACCTGTGAGTGCAGATGAAAGAGCGATCGTTTTCTTGAATTGTCAAGGTCTAAGAACGGCAATATTCTCCTTTATGTGAGATTTTAAGTTTACTGGATAAGAAACCGTATATTGTAGGCCTATGTGAGACATTTGTTTCTAGCATGTCACTGCCCTGGGATTTTTCTTTTCCGGGATATCTTTGCGAGCGAAGAGAACGGACAACCATGGAGCGGGGTGGTCTGTGTCTTTTGATAAATGAAGGTACCCAATATTGGGTTAGGGATGACTTCTCTCTGTGGCTGGAAGGTAGGATCGAAACCCTTTTCATCGAAATAAAAAATGAAGGGAAAAAAATTTAATTTTGGGGTTAATTTACAAAAATCCGTCATGTGATATTAGTTTTTTTATTGATGAATTTGAATTGTTATTAGACAAAATTAACAATGAAAATGAAAATAAATTTATGATGGGAGATTTTAATATTGATTTACTAAAAAAAAGCGAAGAGCTCAGATTTTGTTAATATGATGGTGTCACATGATAGTTTTCCTCTTGTAACTATTCAGACTCGGATTTCGCATCTTTCGGCCACCTTAATTGATAATTTCTTCGTTAATGGTGGATTACTTGAAAGATCCCAAGCAGATGTGATTGTGTCCGACGGGTCGGATCACCTTCTTTTAATAAGTAAAATAAACCTGAATCAGTCAAAGGAAAATAAACGGTGTACAAGAGCATCGTTTTACCGTGAAATGAAAAGTAAAAACCTAAACAGTTTTTCAAATAAGATGGATGAAACGAATTTTTTGCGTGTAATAGAGGAAAGGTGTCCAAATGCAGCATATGACCTCTTCAGTGAGATAGTGACTAATGTAATGAATGAAATATGTCCCTTACGAAGAATCAACCCTAATAGAAATTTTCCTAAGAAACCATGAATAAAAAAACCCATTCTAGTTTCAATAAAGCGGAAAACCCAACTTTATGTGAATTATTTAAAGGGTCGTTCAAATGATAATCTTATAAAATTCAAAAAGTTTCGGAATATTTTAAATTCAGTAAAACGGAAAGCTCAGAAACTTCATTTCCAAAATGAATTTCATGAAAATCAAGGGAGTATGAAAAATACATGAAAAACAATAAATAAACTTTTGGGTAATTTTCACATTAGGGAGGAGGTGAGAGCCATGGAGACGACGGAAGGTCGTCTGACTGATTCTCAACACATAGCTGAATTTCTGTGTGATTATTTTGCAAATGAAGGAAAAAGACTTTGTGATCAAGCGCGGGCTAGCTTACGCATATCTGTAAGTTTTGGATCTGGTTTTGAAAGACAGCCTGCAAGTGAGAATTCCTTTGAATTTGCAAGATGTTTGGAACGGGAAGTGGCACAATTCCTGGCTATGATGAAGTCGAGTTCTAGTGGGATGGATGAGTTTTCGCTGAAACTCATAAAAGCCGCAAAAACGAGTGTCTTACCTGTCTTGACGCTCCTCATCAACCTTTCTCTGGATCATGGAGTCTTCCCACAAGCAGTAAAAATTGCAAGAGTGGTTCCTCTTCATAAAGGAAGGAAAAAAGATGACCCATCGAATCGAAGACCTATATCTATTCTCCCATTTTTCTCTAAGTTATACAAGAAAGCTGTACATGCCCAGTTAAGTTATTTTATTGAAAAAAATAAAATTCTAATGGAAAACCAATTTAGTTTCAGAAAAGGGCTATCTACAGATATGGCAGTTCTGAAATTGGTTGATTGGATTAATGATGCGTTTGAAGCTGGTCTTATACCTGCAGCTGTGTTTTTGGATATGAGAAAAGCGTTCGATACGGTGGACCACCCAGGGCTTATTCAAGTTCTTGCCTCGATTGGGGTGAGGGGTTCAAGCCTTGGGTGGTTTTCATCATATCTACACGACCGGTATCAGATAGTACAGGGTGGATCATTTTTATCTTCAAAAAAGAAAATAGAGTGCGGGGTCCCACAAGGGTCAATCCTGGGGACCCTCCTTTTCATCACTTTTATTGATCGAATGAAGCGTTACCTGTCGGAGGCTAGTGTCATCCTATTTGCAGATGACACTTTGCTCTTTCTAGCTGCACCTTCGCTTGATGCTTTGTATAATAAAATTCATAATGCTGTCTCTGAATTTCTAACTTTTCCTCAACAAAATTTGTAAACTTTTCTAAAACTTTTTTCATGATATTATCTAGACTTTCGTCAAGTTTTGGCGATGATCAAATCATGGTTCGAGGAAATGTGATAAAAAGAGTAGCAACAACAAAATATTTGGGGTTTTTAATTGATGAAAACCTGTCGTGGAAAAACCATTCAAACGGTATAGCTGAAAAATTAAGCAGAGGTCTTGGGGTGATGCGAAGAATTAAAAATCTAGTCACAAAAAAGATTCTAAAAATGATTTATTTTTCTATATTTTGTCCATATATTAGGTACGGATGCTCTACATGGGCAAGTAATTTTGTAACATGTTTCAAAAGAGTACAAAAACTTCAGAATAGAGCTGTAAAATTATTATCGAAATTTTATGATTCTGATGGGGTTCCTGCTCATAAGCATTTTAAAAAGAATAAGTTAATGGATGTATCCCAAATTCATGATTACCAAGTTTCGATTTTCTTGTATAAATATTTGAATCGCCAACTCACCCCTGCTTTTGAAAATCTTTTTACTTTTAATAGAGACCGTCATGATCATAATACAAGAAAAGCTGATAACTTAACCCATGAGTTTAGGAGTACTACTCGGGCATCTTTTGTGATTCGCCATTTTGGTCCCCATGTTTGGAATATGTTGCCCGAGGGTGTGAAAAATGTGCCTAGTCTTCTGGCTTTCAAGTCACGGGTAAAGAAGTTTCTTTTATCTCGTGAATAATTTTGATGTAAGGCCCGTTCCAGGTTGTCATTCTATTCAAGGCATTTCCCTGATTTACTTGCTGTTATTTTTTTTCTGTCTTCTTCTTGTCTTTTTTCTCTTTCTCTTTTTTTCCTTTCTTCCTTCATCAGTTGAGTTTCTTTTGTATTGAGTAGCGTGATATGAATGTGGTTTTAATTAGCTGAGGGTGATAACCTCGCTTGCCCTTACAAGCTTATTGCCTGTCTTGGCAGGCGATTGGCGAATAAAGTTTGTTTTCTTTTCTTAATAAATGTATATCTCATATCTCATATCTAATAAACAAAATTTTAATATAGATTCTAATATACAATTAGAAGGGATATTTTTGTACTCTAATGGTGTTGAGCCATTTATTGATTATTGATAATTGATAATGACTACAACACGCCAGGTATAATTTTTGTAATGTAATAGTTTTGAGCACATCTATTGTCCTATATATATATATATATATATATATATATATATATATATATATATATATATATATATATATATATATATATATATATATATATATATATATATATATATATATATATATATATATGTATATATATATATATATATATATATATATATATATATATATATATATATATATATATATATATATATATATATATATATATATATATATATATATATATATCCCTATATAGACCCTATCCTATAGCCATACCCTATAGGGCTTGCGCCTGAGTTTGGATCGCCATATTCTCATCCAGGACAGAATGTTCTCCTTCAGACCTCCGAGTCTCCTCCAGGGCCTGATCTATCCCTTCAGGGCCCCAAGAACCCTCTAGCTTTTTGCCCCCTACCAGTTTTTGGACCAGAATTCTTTTATAAGGCCACCCCCATAATACTCTGTGATTGGCCAGCGACAGTAGATGGCTTATTATATATTTTGATCAATATTAAATGTGTATTGGAAGTATAAACTCTTAGACTATTTAAAAAAAGTGAAAATAGAATATTCGAAAAAAGAGTGTGCACAGAATAAAGGTACCATTGCGTTGAACTTTGATAAGGAACCATATTTCAACTATGAAACAACTACTAGGGGCAACACTATTTGAAATGTATCCGTGCGTTCCCACGATATTCGGATATTAAAATCCTTTGGAATACCGCACAGATTCAACTTTTATGATGGTGGATATGCAAGAGTAATTTTGCTAGAGATGATAGTGCTCAAGCAGATTACAAACATGAGACTATTAGTTGATGATTAAGGCCAGCTTCTTGCTACTGCTGGTGGTACCACGATACCTGTTGATAGATCCTATTGCCATCTTTCTGGTATTAACATTCAAATGAAAGCAAAGGGAAAAACCAAGGCCTAGTGCTGCACTGATATCATTATGCATATCTTGTCTATGTGCCAAAACTGCGAACTATGTAGAAATGATTTGATAATACAGTGAAATCGAAAGCAACATAGAAAGAGCAACGGTTGACAATGTCGCCAAGGAATGTAAAGAAGAATTGGTGAAAACCAAAGCACAAACGAACATTATTACTAGCATTGATCGTATACCAGCAGATACAGTCAATGATCCCAATAATAGCAATGATGAAATGTATAATACAATTGTAGCTAACAACCATCTTAAAACTCCTGATTGACCCCAAAATGGATTATGTATCATGTCAGGAGAAAACATGATGAAGTATTTTATGGAATGCATTCCAAGCACTCATTTTTACTTTTATTATCTATTCCACCTGCCGTTATTTCGATAAAACTATTTTATGCATTACTTTGTTATGTTTCCATTATTTTTAGGGTACGCTAGCAAGTCAAATGTTTAGCGGGTCATTTAGAGAAAGAAAGGATAAGGTTAGGGTAAGTAGATATTCCAATTTGGTCCTTAGAGGACATTAAATCTACTTCTGTTTGGGGTAATTTATGCTCTTCTTAAGTTTGGCTTGAATTTTTATTGTAATTTATGCCTGGTTTAGGTCTCGTTTTCCAGGAAAATGTGTTTTAATTAGTTGTCAGAAATGTTGTATTTTAAAAGCTACAACATTGACTAGATATGAGGAAACAGAGAATAAAGCCATCTTTAAGAAGAAACAGTTTATTTTGAGACTGTCTTTAAAGAAAACGTCATTATTTTTAAGCTATTCTTCTTGAGATTGTAACGCTTAAAATTCTCAGGATTTTTTTTAATGTTTGATCGATAGCCTAGAAACAAAAAGAAGTTTATTTTGCATCATTCCCGTTGGTAAAACTGACTAAAGATTGCTCTAAAGATTCCTTTTGGATTCCTCCTCATTTTAAGATGGGAATCATATATAAGCTAGTTTTTGCTTGCTTCAAGTTTTAGATTTTCTCTTCGCTTTTTATCGAAAAAAAATTGCTTCTTTTACTCTACATAACATCAAAACTGACAAAAAATTTTTAACTGGAGCTCCAAATAAAATATTAATTGAGATCTTGTTATTTCTTAATTTTCGTGTAATATCGTGTTGGTGGATTCAAAACGAATAGCGACTAAAGGATTTGTCACGAAAACTGTCTGTGGTTTTTTTTATTTGTTTTGTATTATTAGATATTCAAAAACGTTTCTTTAACGTAATATTAGTCATTGAACGAGATTCTGCTTCAATAAACACATCCATACCTTTTTTTTTCAGGTCCCATGATCAGTACAGGTTTTCATTTCAATGTTGACAGTTGGCCAGGCCATGCATCATCTTTGGGTCAAACATCAACGAGAAGATGTAATTATGTTTTCACAGCAGACGATTTGGAAAAATCGGGTGACTCTGAGGGTCTTTTTCTTTCACCTGGACATTGGTATCCACCAAGAACTACTTGCACGTACAAAATTCAAGGGAGGACAGGTCAAATTGTCAGGCTGTATTTTCCGAGGTAGTGCTCTGATCCTTCCCAATATATTTTTCTCTAAGATACCTCTTCACAATTTAACTTTGTGAGCTTTAAAAGGCCAATAAAATCAAATAACACAAATAGATCTTGGGTTTTTCCATCAATCATGCTTGTTTTTACTAGTTTAGAATAGATTTCCACCATGCATGTCTCTAATGCTATTCTGGTATAACCGAGTCCGTTGATTTTGAATTAAAATCGAGTAGTTGTGAGCATCAAGCCATGGCTATTATTGAAAAAAGCCAAGACATATAGTCCGATTGAGCAAGAGGCAAATCTGGCATGAATTAAAATCTAATAGTTGTTGGCATCAAGCCATGGCTAATTGTAGAAAAAGCCAAGACAGATAGTCCGATTGAGTGAGAGGTAAATCTGGCATTAACCCCCTTACTAGGGTTGTATAAAAATGATGTTAGTTTTTTGAATTAAAATTGAATAGTTGTGGGCATCAAACCATGGCTAATTATAATAAAAGCAAAGACAGATAGTCCGATTGAGTGAGAGGCAAATCTGGCATTAAGTCCCTTACTAGGATTGTATAAAAATGATGTTAGTTCATTTGTTAATAGATTAAGTCTATCTATTATCCGTCCATGCGTAATACCTGGGGCAGAATAGCTAAATTAGATAGTCATAGAGCTAAGATAGTCATAGAAGTGGCTATTTTTTTCGTATATTCTGTAAAACATTCTTGAATGTTTGCGGTTAAAGACTTTACTCAAGATTTCCTCATAAAATTCCACCCGGAAATTTCCCTTACGCCCATTTGCAATACATTAGTACATACAATAGTATTGTAGTGTACGCCACTATATACTATTAACTAAAAAAACAAGTTTTTTTAACTGCAAGTAAGGAGCAAAATTAAAACTTAAAACGAACAGAAATTATTCCGTACATGAAAGGGATTGTTCCCTCTTGAACGCCTCAATTTTTCCGCTAAAGTTTGACTCTTTCTCACAATTCTACTTTTTAAAGCAATAAAAAACTTTAGTGTAAAGAGCAAGGCGTTGGAGAGGGGTATATTTTATTACCTATATAAGGGGGTTTGCCCCCACGTCAATACCTCGCTCTTTACACTAGAGCTTGAACTTTGTTCCAATTCTTTAAGAATGATCCCTGAATCACAAAGGCTATGGAATAAATAGTGGAAATTACTAAAAATACTTTAGCGTAAAGAGCGAGGTATTGTGTAGGACGTAATAATTCGTTTTAGGTTTTAATGCTGCTCCTTACTTCCAGCTGAAATTTTTTATAAATTTTCTCATTTTTTTTCAATAATGCTAGAAAACCCTGCATCCCCTTCATGGAAATTCTCTTCCCTCATGAAGAAATCCTCCATGGAAGATCCTCCCATGAAAACCTCTCCCCAACCCACCTCTCCCCCTTCAAAACGAAAAAGTCCCCCTGAAAATGTCTTTACACTTCCCAATAACCCTTATTATGTGTAAACAACGGTCAAAGTTTGTAACTTCCAGTCCCTCCCCCGGGGACTATGGGGGATTGACTCCTCCCGAGAGACATAATTATTAGGTTTTTATAGCAATTGGTATTTACCAAGTGGCATATAGCAATCGCAAATTCTGTAGGTCTATCGGTCTGTTGGTCTGTCGGTCTGTCTGTCCGGTTTTGCTAGTTTAGGCACTTCCAGATAAGCTAGGACGATGAAATTTGGCGATTCGACCCTCTGGGGGGGGGGGGGGGGTTATGAGATATTTTTAACTTACGAACGGGTGATCGGATCTTAATGAAATTTAATATTAAGAAAGATGTCGTTGCTCAGAGCTCTTATTTCTTACACTGGGAGGAGTTGGAGGGGGAAACCTAAAATCTTGGAAAACGCTTAGAGTGGAGGGATGAGGATGGAACTTGGTGGGAAAAATAAGTGAAAGTTCTAGATACGTGATTGACATAACCGGAACGGATATGCTCTCTTTGGGGGAGTTAGAGGGTGTTAAGTCTGAAAAGTTAGAAAAAATGAGGCATTTTTAACTTAAGAAGGAGTGATCGGATCTTAATGAAATTTCATATTTAGAAGGACCTCGTAACACAGATTGCTTATTTGAAATCTCAACCTGATCCAGTGTCATTAGGAGGAGTAGGGGGAGTGGAGCTGGAAATCTTGGAAAACTCTTGGAGTGGAGAGATCAGGATGAAACTTGGTGGGAAGAATAAGCGCAAGTCCAGGATACATGACTGACATAGTTGGACCAGATCCTGTTCTCTTTGGGGGAGTTAAGGGGGGGATAATTCGGAAAAATTAGAAAAAAATGAGGTATTTGTAACTTACGAACGGGTGATCAGATCTTAATGAAATTTGATATTAAAAAGATCTTGTGCTTCAGAGCTTTTATTTTAAACCCCGACCAGATCCGGTGACATTGTGGGAAGTTGGAGGGGGAAACCCGAAATCTTGGAAAACGTGAAAATTGAAGTATCTTTATCTTACGAATGGGTGATCGGATCTTAATGAAACTTGATATATAGAAAGATCTTATTTTTCAGATGCTCCATTTTCAATTCGAATTGGATTTGGGGACATAGAGGGCTGGAGAGGGGAACAGAAATCTTGGAAACTGGAAATCTTGGAAAACACTTAGAATATTTTTGGTATGGTAGGGATGAAAACTTGATGGGAAGAATAAGCACGAGTTCTAGATACGGGATTGACATAATCGGAATGGATCCGCTCTCTTTGGGGGAGTTAGGGGATTTTCAGAGATTTGGTGAGTTCGGAGCTTGTGGACGTGTTAGGACGATGAAAACTGGTAGGCGTGTGAGGAACCTGCACAAATTGACTTGATAACAGTCTTTTGCCCGATTCGACCATCTCGGGGGCTGGAGGAGGAAAAATTGAAAAAATGAGGTATTTTTTAACTTACGAAAGGGTGATCGGACCTTAATGAAATTTGATATTTAGAAGGACCGCGCGTCTCAGAGTTCTTGTTTTAAACCCTGACCGTATCCGGTGATATTGGGGAGTTTTAGGGGGAAACGGGAAATCTTGGAAAACACTTAGAGTGGGGAGATCGGGATAAAACCTGGTGGGGGGAATAAAGACAAGTTCTAGATACGTGATTGACATAACCGGACTGAATCTACTCTCTTTGCGTGAGTTGGGGCGGGGGGGTTAATTCTGAAAAATTAGAAAAATTGAGGTATTTTTAACTTAAGAACGGGAGACTGGATCTTAATGAAATTTGATATTTATAGGGAAACCATGTCTCAGAGCTCATATTTTAAATCTCGACCAGATCTGGTGGAATTTGAGGGAGTTAGAGGGGGAAATCAGAAATCTTGGAAAACGCTTAGAGTGGAGAGATCGGGATGTAACTTCGTGGGTAGAATAAGAAAATGTCTTAGCTATGTGATTTACGTAACCGGACTGGATCCGCTCTCTTTGGAGATTCAAGGGAGGGTGGTCCAGTGCTTTGGCGAATTCGGTGCTTCTAGACGTGCTAGGACGATAAAAACTGGTAGGCGTGTCAGGGACCTGCACAAATGGACTTGATAAAGTCAGTTTTCCCGAGTCGACCATCTAGGGGCAGCAGGCAGAGGAAAAATTAGAAAAATGAGGTATTTTTAACTTACGAGTGGGTGATCGGATCGTAATGAAGTTTAATATTTAGAAGGGCCTCGTGTCTCAGAGCCCTTGTTTTAAATCCCGACGGGGATTAAGCCTCTGATTTTCCTTTTAAATCAATCGATTGATTCTTAGAATTTTGCTAGAACTCATACCATATGAGCTCGTGGCTCTTCCGACCTCGTCATGAGCTTTTAGCTCTCGTTCGACTGTGCTGAAAAAAATAGCTATCTCAAAATTTTGATCCAATGACTTTGGGAAAAATCGTGGAAAGTTAGTGGGAGGGGGCCTAGGTGCCCTCCAATTTTCTTGGTCACTTAAAAAGGGCAATAGAACTTTAAATTTCCGCAAGAATGAGCTCTCTCACAACATTTTAGGATCACTGGATCGATGCGATCACCCCTAGGAAAAAGAAAGAAAATAAAACAAATAAATAAACATGCGTCCCTGATCTTTCCTCTGGCAAAAAATACAAAATTCCACATTTTTGTAGATAGGAGATTGAAACTTCTACGGTGCGGTTTTCTGATACGCTGAATTTGATGGTGTGATTTTCACACAAAGAAGTTAGGCTATAGGATGGAGAAAGTTTGCTAGATTTTCGAAAAAAGAGGAAAGCCCCCTAAAAAAAAAGGCGATCTTGATGAAAAGTAAACCGTAAAATTTAGCATACCGGAAGAATCAATTGAAGAGAATTCAAGCCCCTATCTACACAAATGCAAAGTTTTGTGTTTCTTCAAAAAAGTGTGATAAGAGTTGCATGTTCATTTGGTAGGAAATTAAAGGGTTTTAGTCCTTTTTTTGAAGTCGAAAGGGATTGGAATCTAACCAGCCGATGTCCTAAAAACTGTTTCTGATATCTAGTCCTTTTGTTACCCCTCGGGACATCTGATCAAATTTTGAATTACTTATTTTGTATAGGGGGGAATTTCGGGAGTAATTTTCCGTGGGGGAATTTTCCGGATAGATTTTTCTTGGGCGCAGAGGGGAAGTTTCTAAGGGAGGGGGACTTCCCGTGAGAAACTTTCCACGTAATTTTCCACGGAGAGAATTTCCCAGGGAAGAATTTTCCAGGGGGAAATTGGTGGTTGGTTCCCAGGGCTGGTCATTTCAAACTAGTGTCTCTATAAGATAGAGAATGGCTCATTAGAATGGAAATTTGAAAGTTCCCTTGCTTATTTTTCGTATCACCGGAAAGTGACTTTTTCTGCCCTTTTGCGGGACCAAACTGTGATTTTCCCCAAAGAAGGTCCAAGTTGTCATCAATTGGCAATTGTGAATTAGTCAATGGATGTATGAGTATTAAAAAGCTGCAATTTGAACTTCCCAGTTACAGAGAAAGTAATGCCGCACAGTGGCAAATTCGTTCCTGTGAAGTCTCGTAATCTAGTCTACATTACATATATGGTAAATATACACGTTTAATATCTTAAAGTTTGATTAGCGAACTTGTTTCCCTTGTAATTTTTCACGGAAGGGATTGTATCATGTGCGGTTTGAAAAATGATCAATAATTGAATGAAAAAACAAGTTTATTAAGCCGAAAATAAGGAGCAACATCAAAGCTTAAAACATACGAAAATTATTCCATAGATGAGGGGAATTGGCCTCTCCTCTATCCGTCAATCGTTGTACTGAAGTTTTTGATGCTTCAAAAGTGCTTCTTCTTTCAATTCACAGACATTAATTTCTGTTTCAGTAGTCTTTCTCAGAAAATTAAAAAAATAATACTTTAGCGTAAAGAGTGAAGGGTAGAGGCGGGGGCAGCCCCCTCGTATATGGAATATTTTCTGTTTGTTGTAAATTTCTTAGGTTTATTTTCTATTTGTTGTGTTGCTTCTTAAGTTCAGTTGAAAGAATTATTTTTTTATTTAATAGCTAGGACAAGTCTGGACTCACTAGTTCATTTTAATTTTTAACATAAAAATTAAGACAAATGCAGGTTCGCTCCCTAGATCTACCAGATTCTCAAAATTTTACCGCAGGTCTCCATTTCAAATATCGCTAATCAAAACAGTAGTATCTCCTTTATCTCTCTTATGTTCTTTTAATTCTTGTAAATTTTTCACAGAGAAAATATGATAAATTACATTAAAAACGCTAAGAATGCTTAGGCTTTGGTGTAAGGTTTTGAATGCCCCTGTTTAAACCAGTTCTGGAAGGGGTTACTACTATTCAAGGGTATTAAAGATGAAAATATTATTATTCCATAAGAAGAATTTTCTTGGTAAATACGGACAAGAGAAATGAGCTTCGTTCCATTTGGCCCTCCTCTGATCCTTTCTCTTATGACTTTTATTATGATTCGAGTTTCAATCCCATACTTCTTACCCTAGCTCCCTGTCACCATTTTTTAGCGTGCAAGAAGTGGCTTGATGCCCAATCCTTCAACACTCTCTCTATATCCTTCTTTGGCAGGTGCTCTTGTAAAATTGGAAATTCATCATGGTATTATAGTGAAAATTGTATTACAAAGATCAACAATAGGCTACTGTTAAGCATCAACAGAGGGAAATTCAATTTATATCAAACCCTTTCAGAAAGTCTACGTGAGGCCAATATGACAAGCTGGGAACACTAATCTAGGATTTCCCAAGTCAGTCCGAAAAGTTAAGCTTTTCATCTGTATTCAATGTTATCTTTATTGATAAGAGAAAGCTGGCAAATTTTAGCTTGTCAGTTTGTACCGCCTGTTGTGCTGGAAGAAATTGTTATACACCCTTTTGTATTAAGTAGTAAAAAGAAAAACATTCTGATTTATGGCAATGTTTTTTTATGCTTTGCCGGTTGTCCTTTTAATATTTTCATTTAAAGAAATGTTTTGCAAAGAAAGCTAGAGAGTCATAAGCTAAAAAGAGATAAAATAACGTCATATAGTAAATCCATTTTAAAGCGAAAAGAAATTGCTAACTATGAAAAAAAATGAAAACCAAAACGAACAGAAATTAAAACAATTGATCAATCAAAGATAATAGACAATGCTGCGGTTGAACAAATAAATTCGAAAAAAAAAATCGAAAAAGAATTAAACGAACAGAAATAAATCTGAACTGTAAATCAATAGTCAACACTCTTGCATGTGAAAGGTTTGGTCATATAAACTTTGGACGGAGTCATTTGATTGGAAATCAAAAGTACTGGTTTTATTTTTAAGAGTCAGAAGCGATCAGAGGCCAACAAGCCCCTGCAACTTTTGCAACTTGTTCATTGTTAACTTATAGTGGTTTTATAGAAGGGGTGATCATAAAAACTTTGCAAAGGGCTCAATCAGAAGCTCTAGCGCCATTTTTAAGAGTAAAAGGTGTTCGAAGGGCATCCAGCCTCGTCCCTCCACCCCCTTTTTCCCCCGATTTACCTGATCAAAATTTTGAGATAGCCATTTTGTTCAAAAAAGTCCCAACTTGAAATAACTATGCATCCAGGGTCGACTCCCACCCAAAGCCCCTGGGCAAGGGAATTAAGTTTCAGTTTTCAGGGCATGTTGACGGATGATCAAACAGCTCGTGGTGACGAACTGTAGTAAGGAGCGACCCGGCTCAATAGTAACCGAAAGTCTAAAAGAAAACGGAATTTTTATAACAATAGTTACATCAAAAGAATCGCATTTTGATGCTGATTTTAAATATATAAGTTTCGTTAAGTCTAGAAAAAAAGTTACTTGCCCATCAAAAGTTACGAGCCTTCAAAAATTTGCCTTATTTTAGAAAATAGGGGACAAACTCCTCAAAAGTAATAGAATCTTAACAAAAATCACACCATTAGATTCAGCGTATAAGAGAACACTACAGTAGAAGTTTCAAGCATCCATCTACAAAAATGTGCGATTTTGCACTTTTTGCCACAAGACAGATCACGGATGCGTGTTTATTTGTTTGATTTTTCTTCCCAGGGATGATCGTATCGACCCATTGGTCTTAGAATGTCGTATGAGGGCTCATTCTAACGTAAATTAAAAGTTCTAGTGCCCTTTTTAAGTGACCAAAAAATTGGAGGGCACTTAGGCCCCCTCCCACGCTCATTTTTTCCCAAAGTCACCGGGTCAAGATTCTGAGATAGTCATTTTATTCAGCATAGTCGAAAAACTTAATAACTATGTCTTTGCGGACGACTTACTCCTCCACAGTCCCCGTGGGAGGGGCTGCAAGTTACAAACTTTGACCAGTGTTTACACATGGTAATGGTTATTGGGGGATTTCAAGGGGAACCCCAGAGGCTTTCAGGGGGGATTTTTTTTGGTTTGGGGAGGGGTTGAGGGGAGGGGGTTATGTTGGGTGATCTCTCCATAGAGGAGTTTGTCATGGGGGAAAATTTCCATGAAGGGGGCACAGGATTGTTTAGCATTTTTTTAAAGAACAATGAAAAAAATATAAAAAGTTTTTCAACTGAAAGTAAGAAGGAGCATTAAAGCTAAAATCGAACAGAAATTGTTACGTATATGAGTGGTTCACCTCCTCATAATACCCCGCTCTTTACGCTAAAGTAACTTTATTAATTTGAATTATTTATTCTACGACCTTTGTGATTCAGGGGTCATTCTTAAGGAATTGGGACAAAATTTAAGCTTTAGTGTAAAGAGTAAGATATTGACGACGTCATGAACTCTTTCATATACGTAATAAAAACATACGAATATAGAAGTTCGTTACGTAAGCTAATTTGTAAGTTACGTGTATTTTTACTAATAAAAATGTTCGTTAAAAAGTGAAAGTTCTAGTTGCTTTTTTAAATAACCAAAAATAACCAAATTTTAAATAACCAAAGCCATTTAGTCATAAAAATAAATTAATATACAAATTACGTTTTGATTATTCATGTGCGGAGAGCCAAAATCAAAACATGCCTTAATTTAAAAACGTTCAGAAATTAAATTACAAGTTTTTTTTTAACTGATAGTAAGGAGCGATATTAAAACTTAAAACGAACAGAAATCACTCCGTATATAAAAGGGGCTGTTCCCTCCTCAACACCCCGCTCCTTACGCTAAAGTTTTTTACTGTTTTAAAAAGTAGAGTTGAGAGAAAGAGTCAAACTTGGGTTTGTCTGGTGGATTTTGTCTTATTGGACCTTTAACTTTTGCCTGGGTTTATCTTTTGTCGTTATGAAAAACATAAAGCTGAATCTTTTCTTTTTTTTTTTTTTTTTTTTTAACAGAGGCTCATACAGTATCCGGTTCTTGGCTTACACTCTTTTAAACTCTAATGTCGTTATTTATAGCTATTCCATCGCTTGAAGCTTTTATAAAATGTTGAAAGTCGACTTTTGACCAGGCTTGTCTTTTGTCATTATGAAATATATACCACCTTTTTTTTAACAAAGGCATGGTGAGCATTGATGACCTTCCCATTTTGACACGTTTTGATTGTTTGTGTTGACTATCTTCTAACCTCATTTTCTTTCTTCTTCATTTTGGATTTTCATTACTTCAGACAATTTGTCTAATCCCTTTACTTTAGCTACCCTTATTAGTCTAGTTTTACATGATGGTTCGGGTTGTAGATTTGTTGATTTTTCAGGTGGTGGGACAAAAACTTCCCTTTCTTTCAACGATTTATCATCTATAACCCTTGTGAACTTTTGTTTTTTGGGTTTGTCTCATTTCATGGTCCAGGTGGTTGATTTTCAATCATTGTGAATTTAATGCCAATGCCCTTTGCTTTAGCCACCCTTATTGGTCTAGTCTTACATGATGGTTCAGGTTGAAGATTTGTTCCAGTGATGGGACATAAACTTCTTTTTATTGCAACGAATTATCACTTATGTCACTTGTAAATTTTCGTGTTTTGGGTCTACCTCTAGTTTTTCCTACTGAAGTCCTTTCCAAAGATATTTGATCATAGAATCAAATCCGATTTTTAACACAGATTGTCTACTAAGCTTCAAACTCTTGGTTTTCTTTTTTAAAGTTTCGAATTGTCGTAATCCCTTGTTAAAGTATATCGACAAATATTTTGGCAGGTACCAGTTTTAACCCTTTAAGCAATTTTATGTCTTTTCACACTGATCTTTTCAAAGATATTTTATTATTAAAGATAATTCCAATTCTAACAACGATTTTCTACTATGTTTCGAATTGTTTTAATCTTTTGTTTGAATATATCGACAAATATTTGTGCAATTACCAGTTTTTTGCTATTTAAGCAATTTAATGTAAACTTCTCCATGCACGAAAATCTTCAATTTTTCCATTTAAGTGTGGCAAGTGTGACGACGTCATTGCAATACTGATGTATGTGACGTTACTCATATACATTTTTTTTCCAAAATTAATGATCTTCACGAATTTTTTCAAACTACTGACCCATCTAGGTTTTCGTTTTACAGTTTATGGATTAATCTATAGTAGTACCTGTTATGCTTACGTTTAATATGATACACCTCAGTTTCTGCACGCTTTGGGTTTCATTTGTTCAGTGATTGTAATTTCTGTCTCTGAAATAGGTTTTAAAGTGAAATTAAAGATTAAATTTAGGATTTAAGTTAAATTAAGTTAGGATTGTTTTTCTGCTATTCCCTAACCATAAAAGTTCATACTTGGCCTTTATACAATCGGTAAGTTGATTTTCCAAACTAATTCCTCTAATAAAATTGTACTTTTAAAAAAAGCAAAGATGGAAGGCGTGGCGTTACAAATAGTTACGAAATGAAGAGATACAACTCCTCCCAATTTCGACCAGATATCAATAGACTGAATTTTATTTAGACTAATAAATATTTAGATTACATTTGCAGTTTAACATCTATTTGTTTCTTGGAAAAAAATTCACTGTTGCCCCCTTGAAAATTTCCACAGATGTCTTTGTTGTTTGTAAGATGATTGTTGTACACTTCCAATATAATTTATGAGCAGAATGTCATGAACATCGTCCTAACAACATAGGTGTAATTGGAAAATTTTCTGGGGGCTAGTCTGCATATATTTTTCCAGGATATAAGAAATATTCAATAAAAAACAAACAAACTAGTTTTAAATTCTCTTTGCAACTTCCAACGTGAAATTTCTTTCACGGTGGTAATATCTTATGCTACAAAAAAACAGGAGAACTGCACTAATGTTTGTTTTCACTACATCAATGCAGTTGATGCTGCCCTTGCACCCCCTGCGAGGGCAGGGGGAGTTGTGACATCTGTTCAGATCCATTAATCTAGAGTAACCTGTCAGATGATAAAATCATTAACGAGAAATGTAGTCAATGAGAAAATTATAAAATGTTGGATGCTATGACAAATTTTGAAAAAAAATATTTTAGAAAAATAAATTTGGTAATTGTATTTTATTATTATATGAATTATACGATACTGCTGTGGGGCCTATTTTTTCTTTACAATTTTAGCGCTGATAATTGTCATGACTCTCAATCTTTTTGTCTTTAACAAGAGCTTTTAAAATTGTGGCGTAGTAATTCCCTTAGTATCGCTTGAGCAGGTCGATCACACAGTAAAAATAATTTTTTATTTTATGTTTTCCAGCTTTCGTGTTGGTCGCATTACAGCGCCCATTGAAGATATTGAAGGAGACTGCCTTGAATCCTTAACACTGTTTGATGGGCCAGATGCCAATCCAGAAAACATAATCAAAACTTTTTGTGATACTTTTTCCCGCCCAATGGAAAAACATGATTTTATTTCAACAGGAAACACGCTATTCTTACAGTTTATAAGTGAAACAGGAAGTTATAGCGGGTCATCATTATACTACTGGGCCCATTACGACTTTTTTAATAATACAGCGTTTGGAGAAAGAATTTCGGACACTGAATGTGATGAGAGATTTACATTTTTAAGGCCAAGAGGTCAGTTTTCAAGCCCTCTGAACACGATTTTCTACAAAAAAGGTCAAGGCCATGGAGTGAATTGCTCTTTGTACTTTACATCAGAACCCAGGTACTATGGTCGAATTCAAGTTAAAATTAAATCTATAAATTTCAAGTCACAAAACTGTGTGGATAAACTGACAGTCTCGGACCCATTAATTAAGGGTGAAGTAGGGTTAAATGTCTTAGAATCAAACAATAGCTATGGAAAAATAGATATTTGCTCCCAAAGTCAACTGCCAATCACTGTAATCTCAAAATACAGATATTTGAATATTAAAATGCAAATTAATGAGTCATCCTCACTCAGTTACTTTAAATCCTCGTCACCTCTCTTTTCTGGCACCTACGAGTTCATGCATCCATCCATTTGTGGAGAGACCGAGTTCTTAATTGGATCTGAAGGAACTCTTGTTTTTCCCAATCTTTATGATGAGGATGCTTATTCTGGGCAACTGGGATTCGGCTCGGTTATTTGTCTATGGGAGCTGAAATTATCAGATGTGTTTGATGACCCGGAGGCTAGTCTTGCAGTGAATATTGAACTCGTAAAATTTAGCTCATCTAATTGTGAAGAGGACAAGTTAGAAATATCCATTCCAGGGACAGATGGTAAAATATTTTCTCTTTGTGGACAGGCAAATCGGAAAAATCGAGATGTTTCTCATGTGGAGTCCACCTTGAAAACACATCAGGCTGTTATGGAAGTAGAAGAAAATATCGAGGAGATGTCAACATTTGATTTTAATCCTATTGAAAGAGAAAAAGATTTTCTCGGCATGACTACGGATTCATTTAGTCAAGCCAATACAATAGAAGACGTCAAGTTATCTGAAGAAGCGAAAAACAGTACTTCTGAAAATAACGATGATAAAGCCTATAACATGCCTATTCTTTTAGATAGTCATGGTAGAATTTTAACACCTGAAGAACAAAAAGGGGGAGGAGGTGTTCTTGTTAAATCCAGCCAAAACGTAGCAAAACCGAAATATGGAAAAGATAAAGACTCAGGTAGGGACTCCAAAGGAAGCTATAGGCCGACTGAGTCACAAGAAGACCGATATACAATGAGAGAATTGATAACAGAGGCGCGAACCACCCGTCCAAACATTATAAGCACTAATACAGAAACAGAAACACCAACACCATTTCCTACATTAACTGTCCCAGATAAAACAACAAGAAAAACATTTATTCCCGATGCGTCTAGCTATATACGCTTCAAAAATTCAATTCCACTAACGCTGAAAGTATCTGATTTAAAAGAGGGTAGAATTCTTGTTCATTTAAAAGTAAGAGATCCAACTGAAAGTTTTTTGCAAATATTTTGGACAAAAATTTATCCAGTGAATTCCAATGAGCCGAGCTTTTCACCTTTAGAAAGTCAAAAGTGTGATTTTCTCTGTCCTGATGCAAGTGTATGCATACCACATCGACTTGTCTGTAATGGCATAGTAAATTGCCCAAGGACGAATTCGAGCTATCATGGAATGAACGATGATGAAACAGAAGCGGTTTGTAACTTTTTCAAAAGGATTCCCTTCAAGAAGATGATTCTTGGAAGTCTTGGAATTTCTGCTTGCACTTTTATTGGTTTTATGATAGTTGCTTTTTTTTGTGGTCGGAAGGATAGAGAAATAAGGAGAAAAAAGTGAACATGTAGGATATACCATTAAATGTTGCAAAGTTAGTGGCAAATTTCCACAAAAGGCTTTCGAAAATCGTGTATTTTTGGGTTTTTGTCTCGTAGAGCGACGATTTTTTAAGTAGTAATTTTGACTCTTGGTTAGAAAATCTTCAAATCAGAGGATTAATTGACATTTTTTAGGTTTCTTATAGACATATACAAAATTGAAGCCTTGTCATGCATAAATATGTCACAGCTTTCCTGTTTAATCTTCTCAGTTATAGATCTTTCCTTAGAGACTTTATAAGCAATCCCCTTTGGAAGGAAGAATATCTTTAAGATAGTTTGAGTACAATATTATTTTGGCATCCTAATTGTATCTCCGTGTTAGGTGTCATATGTCTAACATAAAAGGACTTATCGCGCAGTTTTTTTTTTCTAAGGAGTCAGAAACGAGATAAATTTCCTTATTTGATTAATATCCACATGTTTCGTTATGTCTAGTTCAAAGTTCACTTAAAAAATGTTCTTTACTATGCAAAATGCAGTCAAACTAGTCAGCAACGCACTATTTTTCTACAACTATGCTTACTGTCCGACTATGGTACCTAATGTGTGTGTTTCCTTATGTGTATAAGCCCTATAGACATTACACTTATTCAGATTCTCAATTAAAGTTATTCCCGTGGAATACCATAAAACCTCATTTTAAATCCGTGGCAAAATTATAAAAATTAAAGATATATCCTATTGTTTTGACCGTGTTAATGTGTCTCCATAATCAGTGCATGCTGTCTTTGTGCTATTTACTCTTTCTTTTCCATTAAATGTTGTTTTTTAGCTTGTCCGATATCATACCATATCACCATATTTATAAGCAGGAAATCAATATTCTCCATTTAAGTTTGCCATTGAATTCGACAATGTAACACTAGATCTTAAGTGCGGAAGAACCATGAAGCTTTGTCAAACAGTTCGTGGTAACGAACTGTAGTAAGGAGCGACCCGGCTCAATAGTAACCAAAACTCTAAAAAATTGAATTTTGATAACAATAGCTACATCAAAAGAATCGCATTTTAATGCTGATTTTAAATATATAAGTTTTATCAAGTTTAGTCTTACCCATCAAAAGTTACGAGCCTGAGAAAATTTGCCTTATTTAGGAAAATAGGAGGAAACACCCCCTAAAAGTCGTAGGATCTTAGTGAAAATGACACCATCAGATTCAGCGTATCAGAGAACCCTATTGTAGAAGAGTCAACCTTAGAAGAGTCAACTGTAGAAGTTTCAAGCTCCTATCTACAAAAATGTGGAATTTTATATTTTTTGCCAGAAGACAAATCACGGGTGCGTGTTTATTTGTTTGTTTGTTTTTTTTTGTTTTTTTTCCCAGGGGTCATCGTATCGACCGAGTGGTCCTAGAATGTCGCAAGAGGGCTCATTCTAACGGAAATGAAAAGTTCTAGTGCCCTTTTTAAGTGACCAAAAAAATTGGAGGGCATCTAGGCCCCCTCCCACGCTCATTTTTTTTCCCAAAGTCAACGGATCAAAATTTTGAGATAGCCATTTAATTCAGTATAGTCAAAAACCATAATAACTATGTCTTTGGGGATGACTTACTCCCCCAGAATCCCTGGGGGAGGGGCTGCAAGTTACAAACTTTGACCAGTGTTTACATATAGTAATGGTTATTGGGAAGTGTACAGACGTTTTCAGGGGGATTTTATTTTGTTTGGGGGTGGGGCTGAGGAGAGGGGGCTATGTTGGAGGATCTTTCCTTGGAGGAATCTGTCATGGGGGAAGAAAAATTCAATGAAAAGGGCGCAGGATTCTCTAGCATTACTATAAGAAAACAATGAAAAATAAACATAAAAACGTTTTTTCAAATGAAAGAAGAAGTAGCATTGAAACTTAAAACGAACAGAGATTATTACGCATATGAGGGGTTCTAAAAATACTTTAGCATAAAGAGCGAGGTCTTTAGGAGGAGATAAATACCTTGCTCTTTATGCTAAAGTATTTTTAGTAATTTCAACTATTTATTCTACGGCCTTTCTGATTCAGGGGTCATTCTTAAAGAATTGGGACAAAACTTACGATTTAGTGTAAAGAACGAGGTATTAACGAGGGTACAAACCCCCTCATATACATAATAATAATTAAAGAATATAAAAGTTTGTTACGTAAGTTAATTCTAAAGTTACGTATATTTTTTGCTAATAAGAAAATTCGTTAAAATTAAAATTAATAGTTGCCTTTTTATGTAACCGAAAAATTGCATGGCAACTAGGCCTCCTTCCCCATCCCATATTTCTCAAAATCGTATGATCAAAACTAAGAGAAAGCCATTTAGCCAAAAAAGGAATTAATATGCAAATTTCGTTTGAATAGTTTACGTGTGGAGAGTCAAAATCAAACATGCATTAATTCAAAAACGTTCAGAAATTACATAAAAAAACTAGGTTTTTTTAACTGAAAGTAAGGAGCGACATTAAAACTTAAAACGAACAGAAATTACTCCGTATATGAAATGGATTGTTCCGTCCGCAATCCCTCGCTCTTTACGCTAAAGTTTGACTCTTTGCCACAATTCTGCTTTTTAAAACAATTAAAAGCAAAAAACCCACAAGGGGCAGGACTTGTTTACTTCAGAATTTCTCAGATTGCTACGTAATAGAGTTTAGGTGTTTCGTAATGGTGGTGCACACGTGGGGTGTTACGTAATGACGGTGCGCATGCGGGATGTGACGCTTTTCTTTCAAGGCATTATTTCTTTCAAGGTGTTTTTTTTATATTCTAAAAAATATTAGACTACTTTATATTCTAATTATTTTTGTCCCCATCAGGATTCACAAAGGTATTTTGTTGCAATGGAATCTAGGATTAACCAAGTGGACCATGAAAATCTTTCTAATATTACGATTAAGGAAATAGATTCTACTAAATCATTTATTGCAATCAAAGAGAATCCCCTGTACGCGTATACTAGAATGATTAAATGAATCGCGTGTTCCCATAAAGCTGCAATAATTAACACACAGAGGGAAAATAGAGTACTATAAGTTACTTACACTTGGTATGCTCCTGCATGCTATGTAACAATTTAGGGAGTGTTATCAGATAATATTGCTATCAGGGATGAAATAAAACCGAGAAACGTTATGGCTATAATATGGTAACCTTCATATATTACTGAAAGTTTTTTCCTTTTCCTCTTTCCTACACAGAAATTTACACTTATATTAAGGGCAATGTTGAATGGGCATACCAATGTGCATAGGCTGAAAGATGCTGAAATTGTATTAGTGAAACATATTGAAGTATTATAATGGATCAATAAATGTAAAGGATACAAGCTTTAGTACATACAAATTTTATTAATAAAAACAATTATAAGTGTTATTAAAACCCAGAAAAAGCAGTAAAAACCGATGAATGGAAAAATAAAACGTAAAAAAAACTATGATGGATAAAATACAAGCAAAAAGAACCATGAATTAAAGAAAGTGGGGGCTCTTGGCCCCCAATTCCAGAGAGGTGAGTTGTTATTAGAGGTGAATTTAAACCATATTAAGAGTAATTTCTCTGAGGTCTAAGAAATTGTCTCGTTTTTATTGCTCCATTAAATGTATCTGCCTATTACAATGTTATTAATTTTGTAATGTGATCTAGCCAGGTTGAGTAAGGTATTGAATCAATAAAATGTCACGTACTAATGGTTCTTTTAATTTTTATTACTCAAATGAATACCTATTGAAGATTTGTCCTAGAACAAGTAATCTAAAGAGACACGAATTTTTATTAAATAAACTTTTATTAAAAGAAAAACATTATAAAATCATGAAATCACAGAAAGAGCAGTTAAAACTAAACAAACGGAAGAAAAAAATATTAAAAAGCATATAAAGAATAAAATATAAGTAAAAAGAGCGATGGAATCATAGAAAACACAGGAAAAACTCAACAAATCTTAAAATAAAACACGAAAACGCTTGATATAGGATAAAATATAAGCAAAAAAGCACAAATTTAAGAAAGAAGGGGTACCTAGGAACCAATCTCAGGGGGGGAAGATTGTTATTAGAGGTAAATTTAAGCCATATAAAGAGTTATTTCTGAGAAGTTTTAATGAAAATTCCACGTTTCTTTGAGCCAAGACTATACATATTTACGCCACCGTGACAATACGAGGCTCACCCACTCCCTAGAGAGCAATACCTGCGGGATTCCCTAACATCATATACCACCATGTACCTAAAAACCGTTTTCAATCGGATCCTAGTGAGCAAATCCAGCGGAGCTCCCTAGCGGCCAATTCTTAGAGGAGGCATTTACTATTAGAGATAAATTTAGTCAAAATTAAGAGTTATTATATAGAGATTTTAAAGGAAATGCTACGCTTCCTTAATCCATGGCTATGCATATTTGCACCATCCTGACAGTACATGGCTGAACCAGCCCCTAGCAAGCAATACTAGTGGGGCTCCCTAGCACCCAATTATACCAAGGACCTAGAAATGAATTCCAATGGGACTCTAGTGAGCGATTCCAGCGGGACCTCTAGCATCAAATTCCAACGAGAGCCCCCTAAAAACCATTTCCAAAGAGGAAGTTTGTTATTAGAGATAGATTTAAACCAAATTAAGAGTTATTTGTGTGAAGTTTTAATGAAAATGCTACGTTTCTTAGAGCCATAGCTAAGTATATTGATGCCATCGTGACAATACATGGTTAGCCCACCATATCAAGAAATTTGAGAGGAGGAGGGTTGTTATTAGACACAAATTTCAACCCTATTAAGAGTTATTTCTGAGAGATCTTAATAAAAAGGCCTCATTTCATTGACTGGATCTTAAATTTCGCTCCTCACACCCCTGAAACATTCTTCTACCTCCTCTCACCCTAACTTTAAGCTGTAAAATATAATAGTATAAGCAACTTTGTCACCATATCACACTAAAGATGGCACAGAGTACCCTTCCGCCTCCCCAGAGCTATTCAGTGCAATTCACGTTACCGTAGAAATATGTGAAATTTTTGTTTGTAAAACAAAAATTCACATTGATTTTCTTTTTGTGAAACTTGAACATTTACTTTTATCCACATGAAGCTGATATTGTTCAAGGAACCTGTTGCGTGCTGATTCAAGTTCGAGGAACTTGTTGAGTGCTGATTTTTGGAGGTGAAACTTGTTGCATGTTGATTTTTCTTATCATTAAACATGTAAATTGATTTTCCTCCTCGTGAAACTTATTTTGTTCATGGAATTTCTTGCCAGCTGATTTTGGTTTGTGGAACTTATTGCATTTTTTTCTCTTAATGCAATAAATGCAATCGCGACCAGTTACACGAAAAAAAAATAAGCAAGCAAACAAGTTCTATGAACAAAATCAGTTTCACGAGGAGAAAAATTAATGCACAAGTTTCATAAAGAGAAAAATCAATATGTAACAATTTCCACGAACAAAAATCAGCCAACAAAAAGTTCCATTAAGAAAATCAATTTCACGGAGAGACTAATCAACATGCAAAAATTTCAAGAACAAAAAATCAGTAAGCAACACGATCTACGAACAAAAGTTAGCAAGCAACAAGTTCCATGAACAAAATCAGTTTCGCGAGGAGAAAAAAAAACCAATTTACAAGTTTTGAAGGAACTATTTGCATGCTTATTTTTGTTCTTGGGACTTGTTGCGTACTGATTTTTGTTCATGAAATTTATTACACGTTGATTTTTCGCTTCGTAAAAAAACATACATTCATTTTTCCCATTGTAAAACTGGTTTTGTTTATGGTACTTGTTGTTTGCTGATTTTTGTTCTTCGAACTTGTTGCATGTTGAAGAAAATTCAAGAGGAGTAAACCAATTTACAAGTTTCACGATGAGAAAAATCAAGATGCAAAAAGTTTCACGAACAAAATATCAGCACCCAGCAAGCTCCATTAGCCAAATCAGTTTTATTAGGAGAAAAATCAATGTACAAGTTTCATGAATATAAAAAAAACAAGCAAAAAGTTTCACTAAAAGAATATTAGCACTCAGCAATTTCTAAGAACAAAATTCAGGTACGCAAGGAGTTCACGAAATGAACTTCAATAGAAGAAAAACGTAAAAGCTTCATGAAGTGAAAAATCAACAAAGAACAAACTTCACGAACAAAACTCCGCTTACAACAAGTTCCATTAAGAAAATTAATTTTCATGAGGAGAAAAATCAGTGTATAAATTTCATGAAGAGAAAAATCAACTTGCAACAAGTTTCACGAACAAAAAATAAGCAGGCAACAAATTCGATGAATAAAATCAGTTTTGTAAGGAGAAAAAAATACAATTTCCAAGTTTCACCAATCGAAAAATCAATATAAAACGAAATTTCACGAAAATAAAATCTGCAAGCAATAGGTTCCGGTACCAGAAATCAGCACGCAACAAATTCCATAAGCAAAACCATTTACACGAGAAGAAAATCAATGTCCAAGTTTTAAGCTTCACGAACAAAAATCAGCACGCAACAAAATCCATAAGAAACAAACCAGTTTCACGATAAGAAAAATCTAGGTACAAGTTTCACGGAGAGAAAAAATACAACAAGTTTCACTAACAAAAATCAGCAATAAACAGAATTCCACGAACAAAATTCAGAAGCGCAATAAGTTCCATGGACAAAGTCAATTTCAATAGCAAAAAACCAATGTACAAGTTTCAAAAAGAGAAAAATCAACATACAACAAGCTTCACGAACAAAAGCATTACGCAACATGTTTCATGAACAAAACAAGCTTTACTACGAAAAAATATATGTATAAGTTTCATGAAAAGAAAAATCAACGTGTAAAACGTTTCACGAACAAAAATAAGTACACAAACGGCTCCACGAAGAAAAATCAGTACGCAAATAGATCCATGAAGAAAATTAGTTTTACGAGGAGAAATATCAATGTAAAAGTTTCAAAAAGAGACAAATCAATATGCAACAAGTTACACGAAAAATAACCAGCATGCAGCTTGTTCTACCAACAAAAATCAGTTTGCAACAAGTTCCTTTAAGAAAATAAACTTCACGAGGAGAAAAAATCAATGTACAAGTTTCACGAAGAGAAAAATCAACAAACAACAAGTTTCAAGAACCAAAAATACAGCATAAAACATGTTCCAAGAACAAAACCAGCATACGAAAAGTTCCAATAACAAAATCAGTTTCGTGAGGAGAATGAAAAATCAATTTACAAGTTTCACTAATAACTAAAACAGCATGCACTAAATTTCACGAACAAAAATCAGCATGCAACATGTTTCACGGACAAAAACCAGCACGCAACAAGTTCCTTGAGAAAAATGAGTTTCACGAGAAGAAAAATTAATGCACAAGTTTTAAAAAGGGAAAAATCAACTGGCAACCAGCTTCACGAACAAAAATCAACACCTAACAAGTTCCATAAAAAAACGTTTCACGATGATAAGAATGATAACATAAGTTTCACGAAGAAAAATTCGAACTGTAACAAGTTTCTTGAACAAAAACCAGCATGCAACAGGTTTTACGAACAAAAATCAGCACGTAAGTAGTTCCCTGAAAAAAATCAGTTTCACGAGAAGAAAAATCAATATACAAATTTCACAAAGAGAAAAATCAATATGTAAGAGTTTCAAGAACAAAAATCAGACTGAAACAAGTTCCATGAACAAAAATAAGATCTGAAAAAACAATATACAAGTTGCAAGAAGAGAAAAATCAACATGCAACAAGTTTGACGAACAAAATTCAGAACTTAACAAGTTCTATTAATAAAATCAGTCTTGCGAGGATAAAAAAAAATACACGTATTGCTAACAAGTAAAGCAGCATGCAACAAATTTCACAAAATAAAATGCCAAAGCAACAAGTTTCACGAACAAAAACCAGCACGCAACAAGTTCCGTGAGCGAAATCACTTTCACGATAAGAAAAATTAATGTATAGGTTTTACGAAGAGAGAAATCAACCTACAACAAGTTTCACGAAGCAAAATCAGCACTTAACACGTTCCGCGAACATAATTAGTTTTATGAAGAGAATAATCAATGTGCTAGTTTAACAAAGAGACAAAGCATTATGCAGCAAGATTCACGAACCAAAATCAGCAAGCAACAATTTCCATAAAGAAAAACAGTTTCACGATGAGAAAGCTCGAAGTGCAAGTTTTACGAAGAGAAAAATCAACATGTTACAAGTTTCACGAACAAAAATTAGCGCGCAACAACTTCCTGAGCCAGTTTCCAAAAGGTCAGAGCCAGTTTGCTGGTTTTTGCTCGTGAAATTTGTTGTATACTACTTTACTTATTAGTGTAACTTATAAATTAATTTTTTTTTTCTCCTCGTGTAACTGATTTTGTTCATGGAACTTGGTGCGTGCTGATTTTCGTTCTTGGATGTTGTTTTATGCTTATTTCTGGATCGTGAAACTTGTTACAGTTTAATTTTTCTCTTTGTGGAGCTAGCACATTGATTAGTCTTCGTGAAATTTGCTTTCTTAATGGAACTTGTCGCGAGCTGATTTCGTTCGTGAGACTTGTTGCATACTAATTTGTTTCGTGAAATATATTGCATATTGGTTTTTCTTTTTCTAGAGAAATATAAGCAATCAAAAATTTCTACAAACAAAATTCAGGAACGCAAAGAGGTCCATGAACAAAATCAATTTCAGTAGGAGAAAAATAAATGTACAAGTTTCACGAAGAGAAAAATCAACCTACAACAAGCTTCACGAACAAAAATCAGCACGAAACAAGTTCCATGAACAAAACAGCTTCACGATAATTAAAACCATTGTATAACATACATGAAGAGAAAAATAAACGCGTATCAAGTATTATGAACACAGGTTTCAAACAACAGGTTCCACAAACAAAAATCAGCACGTAAATAGTTCCATGAAGATAACTTGTTTCACGAGGAGAAACATCAATTTACAAACTTTGTAAAGAGAAGAATTAACATGCAACAAGTTTCACGACTAAAAATCAGCAAGCAACAAGTTCTTTGAACAAAATCAGTTTCGCGAGGAGAAAAAAAGTCAATTGAAAAGTTTCACTAATAGATAACTCAATATACAACGAATTTCACAAAAAAAAATGAGTAAGCAACAAGTTCCATTAACAGAAATCAGTACGCAACAAGTTTCATAAGCAAAATTATTACTATTATTATTATTTATTGGAAAACCCGTCATATAAAAAAATCAAGAGACGGACCAGTAAGCAAAAAAACAAAATAAGGTGATGACACAGACATACAAAAATAAAAAGTTTTGAACAAGACGGAGAAAAAAAAATCGAGGAAAAAAGGAAAACAAACAAACAACAACAACATAAGAAAAAGAGGTCGAGACTACTGAAATAGTACAGAATACAATTCTAGTAGTAATGGCCTCTTTCTTTCATTTTTCAAAATCATTTTAACGAGAAGAAAAAATAATATACATATTTTAAAAAGAGAGAAATCAACATCTAATAAGTTTCAAACAGTTCGTGGTAACGAACTGTAGTAAGGAGCGACCCGGCTCAATAGTAAACGAAACTCTATTAACGGAATTTCGCTAAAAGATTTTGCTAAAAGATATATCAAAAGAATAGAATTTTTATGCTGATTTTAAATATATTAGTTTTATCAAATTTTGTCTTTGTCATCAAAAGTTACGAGCCTGAACAAATTTGCCTTATTTAGGAAAATAGGGGTAAACAATCCCTAAAAGTCATAGGATCTTAACGAAAATCATACCATCGCATTCAGCGTTTCAGACAACCCTATAGAAAAAATTTCAAGGTCCAATGTACAAAAATGTGGGACTTCACATTTTTTTTTGCAAGAAGACAAATCACGAGTGCGTGTTTATTTGTTTGTTTTTTATTTGTTTGTTTGTTTTTTTTCCAGGGGTCATCGTATCGACCAAGTGGTCCTAGTGTGTCGCAAGAGGGCTCATTCTAACGGAAATGAAAAGTTCTAGTGCCCTTTTAAGTGACCCAAAAAATTGGAGGGCACCTAGGCCCCCTCCCACGCTCATTTTTTGTGCCAAAGCAAAGCCGCATAGGCAGATTGTGCTTTGTGATTTAGCTTGTGATTTACTGTTGTCTCCCAATGTTCCTTCGCGGCTTTGTCAAGCAACGAAGGAACTATTCAATTCTTTACTTTTTTTGAAATTAGAGACATACAAGTATATATCCTCGTTTTCTTTTATCGGTTGGAGGTTTGTAACTCGAATTAAATCTATTTTAGATGATTTTTGTGTTGTTTGGGAATTTCTCCCTACAATTATTTCAATTAATAACCTCCTATCCACCTTTTTGTTTGGTTTTCTAGCTATCAAAGTAAAACATTTCAAAATAGGGATGATACCTTTTTATTGACAGTGAATAGATATAAAATTATTTAACTGGAGTTTTAATGCTGATGATTAACACTGTATATGTGTTCGAAATATCCAGTTAAATAATTTTATATCTATTTACTGTCAATAAAAAGGTATCATCCCTATTTTGAACTGTTTTACTTTCGTCATGGAAAGGCAGTGTGGTCTTCGAAGTTTTTTAGCTATCCTGCCTGCCTTCCTTTCTTTCTTGTCTTCTTATCCTTCTTTCCTGTCTTCCTCCTCTTCTTTTATTCTCTGAGCTTTCCTCCTTCATAATTCGTCTATCTTTTTCTCTTTCTTTTCTGTCTGCCTATTCTTTCTGTTCTCTCGCCATTCAATTGGACTCCTCTCTTCAGGTCGAGTAATTCAAGATTTGTGTAAGATCTACATGATTATTTTTGAGGAATCCTCTGCTGGATACTGAGCTCATACTTTTCCTGCTGTTTGGTCTGCTTTGATTTCCATTTTTCATTAATCTCTCTAAATACATTCTCTGAGGTAGCTAGTTCTCTTTTTCTTTGGCTAGAATATGTTTTTCCCTAAGCCATGATTCCCCTTCATTTTGTCTGGCATCTGAGGGGTTAATTTGCCTTGATTCTCGTGTATTTTTGTCAAATTAATCTTTCCCATTATATTCTTCATGAATTATAGCTTCCGTATCCTCTCTGGACCATTTCATACTGCCTAATGTAGTCTACTATCTCCTGATTGTACATATTTGGATATCCTAATATGGGGGATAACTTCTTTTGGTTTTACTATCTATTTTGGTCTCCCCCTTCTGTTCGTATGGCGATCGCTCTATTTGTGACTTTGTTCAAAAGTTATCTCCAACGAACGGATCAGAAATTTTATGCTCTGATTGAAATTTTGTTTTGTTAAACGGTGACATCAATTCCATACTTTCCAAGCGTGTTTTGAACTTTTCTACATCTATTGTCAAATAATACCTTGTTAGTATTAAGGGTAGCAGACTTTCTGATGACTCTACTTTTAGCCTTCATTTCTCTGCATTTGGCCTGGAGAGTTCCTGTCTCCTTCAAAGAGAGCTGGAACGCGTTGTTCTCGTGAACCCGTCATTCATTGGCCTGTGCCCTTTTTAATGATTCCTAATTTCTGATCCTTTTCAACAGAAATTTCAAATCGAAGTAGAACCTATATATAGTTTTATAGTTTAATATAGTTTTGCTAATATAGTTTTGCTCATAACCATTTTTTTTTTTAATTGAAGCAAGGCTTGTCAGATTTTTTAACAGGCAAAAGTGTATTTGATTACGTATTTTCTACTCAATTTTAAGGCTATTAAAGACTAAATGAATTCTTAACTTTGGTATTGCGTGTTTGCCTCATTACTGGCGTCCCAGTAGTGCTCATAGTCTGAAGCTGCCACCGGTGTAAGGTCTGGCAGTGGCAGTGTATGTGATACAGTGCCACTAGTGCCACAACTAGTACGGTATCCGGTTCGAGTCGCCCAAAGTCTCTCACGGACTATTCTGCCTCCAATGTTTGTAAGCCTTGCGAGCTGCCAGGGTTAGTCCTGAAGCAACTATCTTCTGGGACAACGGTGTCACAATAAACTCTAACGCGCCGTGGATTCTGCATGTTCTGCCTTTGTGAATTTTTAATAACCAGTATGGATACAACAAGATCGCAGATTACATTCCGCGGTTCGTATGTACATATTAATTGGCCCAAGGCACTACTATAAGGACCACGGTTATTAAGCCCCAAAACCGTTTTAAAAACTCTTCTTTCCCCTTGGAGAGGTATCTCAAATAACATGGAACTCTCTGTGTATCCAAGACTGCTCAATAAAATAACCTATTTCAACTTTAGGCTAGTAAAAAGAACTCAAAAGCAGAAAGAGTAGCTTTATTTTTTTTTTTTTAAACGAGTTTCATACAAAGACTGAAAAAAAAACTCTCGTTACCAAGAAAAAAGTAAAAACAAACCAAGATGTGACACATGGAGACCAGCCAGTCCTAGCCCTCACAGGATGCAATGTAAACCTATCCATCATCTCCAGTAAAAAAAAAAAAAAAAAAAAAAAAAAAATCTCCCTTTCCACCACGGCAAATCTTACTCAAGTCCGGCCGTCCAAAAGCATATTTTATTAGGTATGAATCCTCCTAATTGCGGAGATGCTATCCAAGTAATTAGTCCGTCTGCGAGAAAAAATACTATCCTAAAAGGGAAAACCAAAGATTATAGAGCAAAAAGAAGGGGAAGGGATGGGGTGCAAAACTTGTGAGTCTCAGAGTGGGAGCAATCTAATTCAGCAAAAGAAACAAAAGAAAGACATTTATCAGGTAAAGAAAGTACCAAGGCTAAGGGCCCTAACAGGTGTCATAGCAGGAGAACCCTAGCTAATTTTCTAATTTTTTTTTTCACTTGAAGCCCTCATAGCATCAGAATAGTCAGTGATTTCACTAACATTTTTCTATAGGATACTTAAGTCATCTACATGTTCTGCGTCTAGGAGAGCTAAACATTCTCATTCAATACCATGACCTTTCATTGTCTTTGCTTTGTTCTTTAAGACAAAACCCCCCAAAATAATTTAGCCAGACTAATGCCTATTTTCCCACTAAACCAACCATTAGCCTCGCTTCCTATCCAAACTGGAACAGTACTATTCTTATGCGTACTGCACTTTAATGCACATCTGCATACTGTCGTACTAGGATCAGAAATTCACTAGAGCTTTTTCATCAGCTCAACTAAACGCCAGTTGATAATTCTTAGAATTCAAGGATTTTTGGGATATGGTACTAAATTTTATCTGCACTGAATGGGTCAATTGCATCACTTGGGGCTCTCAACTTTGGGATTGCGACGGGTTATATTTCCCTCAAGAACATTTTATGGACGATGAAGATTCGGAGTGAAATGCCTATGCCTACTAGAGTACTCAGTGGCAAAAATAGCACGTTAATTGTCAAACATCATGAAAATAGGGTTTTTAGCCTCCTCATAAAAGAAAACATTTGTAATATAATTTGTTTCGCCTTTATTGTAACACAATTGGTGAAACGAAAGGGTCCGTAAATTGGAATATATATTTTTTTTACAGCATCAGAAAAGGTAAAACGAGCGAGTGAAACGTCAAACGAGCGATAGGTAAAGGAAGGGCCAGCCCCTCTCATACATAGAATAATTTTTGTCATTTTTAAATTTTATTGTTGCTCCTTGCTTTAAATGGAAAAAAAGTTTTTTAAACTTAATGCCCAACTTTTTTGTGAGTAAGGTCTAGAAATTCCCACTCCCTTCGTGGAATATTCTACCTACCAAAAAACAATTACTCTTAAGAAAAATACTTCTAAAGTCTCATAAAACAGCGTTCCAAAAACAAATTCATATTGATACCATTCAAAACTATTTTTTTTTTTTTAGTAACCATAAAATCAATCTCAAAGGTTTATGTAATAAGACCCCTACTATTGTGTTTACAAAGAAAATTAGATAACCCTTTTGAAGCATTATTAATCTAGTTTGCCATTTAATAAAATTATCCACGACAGAATATATGGCCACTTTGACTCTATGCTGAGTTTTTACTAGATTACTTTATCGTTTAGAGCGGCAAAAGAAAAAAAAACGGAAAAATACAAATAACAAATGGTAGCCACATCGTCAATTACTTATTAGTCAATGATACGGCTTTGGTTTGGAATGAAATTGCCTCTTTTGCCATTCTCTGAGTTCTGTTCATTCTACGTGAAAACAGCGAACGTTTCATGGCAGTGCGATTAGACCCTTTGGATTGTTACAAAATCTTAGGATTGCACACAAACCAACATTTTAACTTTCTATATCAACTGAATTTTATGGCACTTGGTATTAACCAAGTGACATATAGCGGTCGCAAATTCTGTCGGTCTGTTTTTCCCGGTTTTACTACTTTAGGTACTTCCAGGTAAGCTAGGACGATGAAATTTGGCAGGCGTATCAGAGACCGGACCAGATTAAATTAGAAATAATCGTTTTCGCGATTTAACCATCTGGGAGGGGGGAATGGGGGGTCGGTTAATTCGGAAAAAATTAAGTATTTTTAACTTACGAACGGGTGATTGGATCTTAATGAAATTTGATGTTTGGAAGGATATCATGTCTTAGAGCTCTTATTTTAAATTCCGACCAGATTTGGTGACATTTGGAGGAGTTGGGGGCGACCTAAAATCTTGGAAGACGCTTGGAATGGAGGGATCGGGATGAAACTTGGTGGGAAAAATAAGCAGAAGTCCTAGATACGTGATTGACATAGACGGAACGGATCTTCTCTGTTTTGGGAAGTGGGGGGGGGGGGTAATTCTGAAAATTAGAAAAAATGAGGTATTTTTGACTTACGAAGGAGTGATCGGATCTTAATGAAATTTGATGTTTGGAAGAACATCGTGTCTCAGAGCTGGATCCCGACTGGATCCGGGGTCATTGGGGGGGGTGAATTGAGGGGGAACCTAAAATCTTGGAAAACCCTTAGAGTTGAAGGATCGGGATGAAACCTGGTTGGAAAAATAAGCACAAGTCCTAGATACGTGATTGACATAACCGGAACGGCTCAGCTCTCTTTGGGGGAGTTGGGGGAAGAGGGTTTATTCTGAAAAATAAGAAAAAAATGAGGTGTTTCTAACTCACGAAGGAGTGATCGGATCTTAATGAAATTTAATTTTTGGAAGGATATCGTGTCTCAGAGCTTTTATTTTAAATCCCCGTGACATTGGGGGAGTTGGGGGGCATAAAATCTTGGAAAACGCTTAGAGTGGAGGGATCGGGATGAAACTTGGTGGTAAAAATAATCATAAGTCCTAGATACGTGATTGGAATAACCGGAACGGATCTGCTCTCTTTGGGGGAGTTGGGGGAGGAGGATTAATTCTGAAAAATTAAAAAATGAGGTATTTTTAACTTACGAACGAGCGATTGGACCTTAATGAAGTTTGATATTTAGAAGGATATCGTGTCTCAGAGCTCTCATTTTAAATCCCGCCCGGATCTGGTGAAGGGGAAGTTGGGGGAGGGCGGAACCTAAAATCTTAGAAAACACTTAGAGTGGAGGGATCGGGAAAACTTGGTGGAAAAAATAAGCACAAGTTCTAGATATGGGATTGACATAACCGGAACGGATCTGCTCTCTTTGGGGAGATGGGGGGGGGGTAATTTAAAAAAATTAGAAAAATGAGGTATTTTTGACTTACGAAAGAGTGATCGTATCTTAATGAAATTTCATATTTAGAAGGACCTCGAAACTTAGATCTCTTAATTTGAATCCCGACCGGATCCAGTGTCATTTGGGGGGGGGAGGGGTACCGGAAATATTGGAAAACGCTTAAAGCGGAGAGATCAGGATGAAGCTTGGTGGAAAGAATAAGCACAAGTCCATGATAGGTGACTGATATAACCGGACTGGATCCGCTTTGTTTGTTGGGGGGGGGAGTAATTCGGAAAAATTTGAAAAAATGAGGTATTTGTAACTTACGAACGGGTGATCAGATCTTAATGAAATTAGACATCTAGAAGGATCTTGTGCTTTAGAACTCTCATTCTAAATTTCGACCAGATCCGGTGACACTGAAGGGAGTTGGAGGGGGAAACCGGAATTCTTGGAAAACGTGAAAATCGAGGTATCATACGAATGGGTGATCGGATCTTAATGAAACCTGATATATAGAAGAATCTTATGTCTCGGATACTCCATTTTCAATTCGAATCGGATCCGGGGACTTAAAGGGTTGGAGGGAGGAAACTGAAATCTTGGAAACCGGAAATCTTGGAAAACGCTTAGAATGGAGAGATCGGGATGAAACTTGATGGGAAGAATAAGCACAAGTTATAGATACGAGACTGATACTTCCTCTTTGGGGGAGCTGGGAGGTGTTAATTTGGAAAAATTAGAAAAATTGAGCCATTTTTAACTTAAGAACGGGTGACTGGATCTTAATGAAATTTGATATTTACAAGGAACTCGTGTCTCAGAGCTCTTATTTCAAATCCCGACCAGATCTTTTGTCATTGGGGGGAGTTGGAGGGAGAAATTGGAAATCTTGGAAAACGCTTATAAATTTCGTAGATACGTGATTGACGTAACCGGACTGGATCCACTCTCTTTGGTGGAGTTAGGTGATGGGGTTCAGTGCTTTGGAGAGTTTGGTACTTCTGGACGTGGTAGGACGATGAAAATTGGTAGGCGTGTTAGGGAGCTGTACAAATTGACTTGATAAAGTCGTTTTCCCCGATTCGACCATCTGAGGGGGCTGAAGGGAGAGGAAAAATTAGAAAATTGAGGTATTTTTAACTTGCGAGTGGATGATCGGATCTTAATGAAATTTGATATTTAGAAGGACCTCGTGACTCGGAGCTCTTATTTTAAATCCAGACGGGCATTAAGCCTCTGATTTTTCTTTTAAATCAATCTATTGATTCTTAGAATTTTACTAGACCTCATACCATATGAGCTCTTGGCTCTTCCGACCTCATCACAACTGCCATATGAGCTCTTAGCTCTTGTTTAATTTAGTTGATACTGTGTATATATTTCTGATCATACTTGAAAAAAAACCTGAAAATAATGCTTTCTTAGGCAAGTGTAAATTACTTGTTTTTAATCATTTTCTCCAAAGACGGAACTACGTCATTTTCAGTCTATGATAAAATTTTATTTTACAATATGACAAAGGCAAGTTAGGTCTCGGTTGAGTGTGTACTATCTTACCTCCAATTTAAACCACCTTTATATTAATGTAGCGTTTGGGATTTCGGAAAATTCGTTTCTGTATAAGAAAAATCCATTGTCTCTTGTCGAACCATGCAATATAAAGTTTTTAACGCCAATCCTTTTCGTTTGGGAAACATGAATATTATAGAAAATATTTTCTTTCTTATAGGAGAGAAAATTAGAAAGCTGATGTTATATACCAAGAGACAATATAATATTCACCAAAAGAGCTCTTGTGAATAAATAAAAAGACCTTTGAGTAATACAGCCTATTGACAAAAAATTATATCAAATTTCAAGAGCATAATTTTTGATGAAATTATTTATCGCTTGGTTTTTAGTACTCTGAAATAGTAGTTTTCTACATTTGAATTACATTTATGGCTGTGGCCAAATCCATCACTTGAATCCATCACCAAATACTTAAGGCATAACACTTAAGGCATAATGCAAATTTTAAGAGTGAAAATCCCTGCCTATCGGATGTCTGAAAATTCTTTCCCAAACCGTTCAAATATACTTTATTCTTAAAAAGATTTTATTGAAAGAGAAATTGTAAGAGAACTTAGAGATACTGTACTTAATTTTCAAAGTCTCTTGTATAAGAAATACTTAATTTCATAGAAGTCCCTTGTGTTAGTCTACTTACCCGGTAAGCTTAAGGCAGGGCGCACTCTCAAGGAATCTTCCTATACCTCCCCTGTTAAACATTTGGAGTTTGCCTGACGTTCCTGAACTAGTGATTTCGGCGGTTTTTATGTCAATAGAAATAAAAAAAAATCTGATGAATATTTTGATCTAATCAAATCTTAAGGCCGACAATTATTTTTTTTATAATTCCAAAATAATTATAAAACCTGTTTCGGGTTTGCATTCTAGATTGCTATACTTGACACTGTTGTTGTGGGGTATCAAAAAATAGAGCAAAAAATTTTCTATTCAACATTCAGAAACTTATTTCTGTAATATATACTTCCTGGCTGCAGTCCCTTCAAGTACTTTACATATTTATGTTACAAAGTCAAAATTCCCCTCAAAAGACTAGATCCAGCTGTAATCGGAGCGTGTGAGAATGCATAAATTACACCAAGGGACTAAACACTCGGATCGTTCAGGAGCGATTGAGTCAAGTATTAGTTAGTTGTAAACTGTTTAAACAGAGTCTAGAAAATAAGTAGCGTGCAGACATCAAACTGCCGGTTAATAAATACATTTAAAAAAATTATATTGTATAGATAATTACAATAAGAATTGCTAAAGATAACCTGCACCTAATCGTATTTTGAGTGAGATACCCCTTAAGGTCAACCTTCTTATGTTTGTTTAGTTGAAGCGACGAAGAAAACTGATACCTTTGTATTTGACCGAGGTGCCGCCTAAGAAAAAGAATTGACTAGGGAGTTAAATTTTTGGACGGTTGCTAGGTCTTAAGCCAATACGAGAACACAAATTAATTGCCGAGTTTCAGGTGTCACATAAACCAATCTTAAAATTTTGTTTTCATTGAATTCCATTAGTTCAACTAAAAGTAACTGAAGTTCCGTCAACGAAGATATGAAACCATTTTCAAGGAAAAAAATTTATACATTAACGAATACACTGTTGTTCATTTAAAGATTTAAAATATATTTCGAATCAGCATAAGAAGCCAATTCTTTTGACGTATCTATTGTTATCAAAATTCTGTTTTTTAGAGTTTCAGTTACCATTGGACCGAGTCACTCTTTAGTTACACTACGTTAACACGAACTGTTCGACAAATTGCTTAGTGTGATGATACGTCTTAGAAATAGAGAGACTGTAGATGTTTCAACAGAAGAACCTTTAGAAAGGTTCTTTTGTGCCTTTAGAAAGTTTTTTTTGTGCCTTTAGAAAGTTTTTTGTGCCTTTAGAAAGGGGAATAGATGCATTAACCAAATTTTCATTCTTAGATTAATAATTGCCAAGTGCCAGTGTTATCAGACACCTTTAGTCCTTAGTTTTAAAGATCATAAGCAAGTGTTTTATTCAGCCGATAAAAGAACTTAAGCGAAGATCTTATCCTTGTATGGTATACCAGGTAAATATGTTAAAGTGATTAATGCGATATCAAAAAATAACATTGCTGCATTTAAGGAAGGAGAGAGGGTAGTAGCTGACTTCGTGTTGAATCAGGAGTTAAGCAGGGATGAATACTATTCCCATTTCTATAGATCATCTTGATGGACTTTATCCTAGGGAACACGGCATAGACTCTAAAAGACTATGGAATAAAATGAGAAACTAACTCGCCTATACGCTAACGATATGAGTATCCTAGATCAAAAAGTTAGCAAAATGAATGATTTTTTGGAAGCGTTGAGCGCAGAGGGCACACTTAGACTGGAAATAAGTGAAGATGAATGTTAGGCAAGGAGAAGATGGATCAAGTCGATAGCCTCTCTTCGTAGGTTTTGTTATCGTAATGTCGATGCAGTCAAGATGTTAAAAGTAAAATAGCCGAGGCCCAGGTTGATTTTTTGCAGTTGAAAAAAGTTTGGTAGAATAGGAATACAGGTCTGCGAACTCAGAATAGAATATTGGAAGCTACAGTGATGACTGTTGTTATGCATCTCAATGAAACCTGGGTATTCCTAAGGATGGAGAGCAATTTGTTAGATGTTTTCTAGAGCAATTATCTACAGATTGTTTTGCTACCCGAGTAACTGACCGTATTTGAATCACTAAACTGTACAAAAAATGTGGTTCTATCCCACTTTCGAGAGAAACTATGAAGAAGGTTTGAGATGGCTAGGACACATTCCATGGATGAAGAATGACAGATTGCCAAAGATTGTCCCTATTGACCAGCCATCTAGAAACAAACGAAAAGCAGACCTTCCCTGGTTAGTAGTAGTAGTCGATTGGAAGAAACATTAAATAATGGTAAATGGTTATAAGCTTACCTAAGCTACGGATGTCAGGTGATTGATTATCTGCAAACAATAATTTTGACAGGACCTGTGCCTGTCATCATCAGGTTCAAACTCAAATTTCTGAATATATTAGAATATGTTAGAAATGTTTTATCCCCTTTTCTGGTAAAGCGAACTTATCAACTGTGTTTTTTTTCCTTTGTATCATGGTTCCCTCGACCAATTAGCCTGCGGATATAAGTTTCTAGGATACCATTTTTCGGATAACCAACAATGCAGACAAAAATGTTGTGATACTCTCATCCCTTTTCCTTGCCCTTCCCAAACATTCCTTGACAGTATCAAGCCAATCCCCTCAGTTGTTCCTAAGATATTACAAGTCTACTTTTTTGATAGTCGAGGTCTATATACTGTCTTCCAATTTATCTTCACAACTTCACCTGGTGACGCAAAACACAAGCTCCCCTAGAGTTAATAATGCAAAAACGTTTATCTGGATTGGAAAAAAAATTGTTGGATTGCTGATTTTTTTTTTTTCATTTCGGTTTCATTTATGCATCAATCGTTATTTTATGAATATTGTTCTGCTCATCTAAAGGCTTATAGTACTTGTTGCCAACATTTGCCTTCCCTAATTTCTAAAACCTGCTAGTTTTCCCCCTTTATTTCATGGAAGTATCGTAAAAGAAAAAAACAAGTTACTTCTTGCATTCAGTAATATAATGCAAGCATTGAAGTTATGAAAGAAGATCTTCCATGTAACCCTTCCACAGAATATGCTTGATCAATTCAATTTCCGGATTTCCAAAACATCCCAATTTCCAAAAGACCTCAAATGAGCTTTTATATATCAACATTTTGCCTGTAGTGATAAGTTACTGAATGCTTAATGGCTTATATTTTGTTGACACTTCCCTAATTTCAAAAGCATGCCATCCTCACACAGTTGTAAAAATATTTGAAAAATATTGCTGTTCCCTTTGGAGAACTATTATGCGCAACGCATTCCGTATTGATCTGCAATCATAGTCTTACTTTTGTGTAGCCTTACTAGAAGTGAACAAGCTCGACTAGTGTTTGAAGTGGCTTCTAGGGAAGATCTTTATAGGAAGGATAAAATACATAATTAGGTATGTAGTCTGCTTTTAAAATCTGCAGCCTTAAGCACCGCGTCTTCGCATTCTTTTACTAAAGATGAAAATGTTAAATAAAACTGGAACATGGCTCTGAAGTTGGTATTTTTTCACATTTTACTCAGGTAATATGAAAGTTGCACATGACAATTAGGGTAAGTGTTAATGAGCTTACTTTTCCTTGTTTACTTGAATAAATGAAAGAAGTTTTATTTTGATGAAGAGGATACTCAGAAAAATTTGAACGGGAGGAGGGTTGCATATATTTTTCTGGCGATGTAGAAGATTGTAATAATGTCATTTCACCAGATAGCCCTATAATTTTTTAAATTTCTTGAAATGGCCTGTTTTATATCAATTATCATTATTCTTCTTCTGAGGAACAGGTGAGGTAAGTGTCATGCCCTCCACTGAGTATACTCATGGATCCTAAGCACTACTCATGTTCGCTTAATAAAAGTGCCTCTTCAGTTTTTTAAACAGAAGATATTGCTGTATTAGGGTATCTAAACGACGGCTCAGATACAAATTTTCATTTTAGTCACCCGATTGATTCATGAAGCTGCAGGTATAAGGGGTTACGTCTAGTCAACTAAACGAGAATTCTGCACAAGGAAAATTTGTTTTGTCCACAATCACATTGGAAGCTACTAAAGCTATCCTACAAAAGAAAAATCTGCATATATTGAGAATCAAACATGATATTAAACAACATATTGATATAATCCAAAAACACCCTGCTTAGTTTACTCGATGGACTTTAAACATCAAGTTTCAACGAAAATTGTCACGTAGCATAACAGGCAATTATGAAAATGCATATTCGAATGTCCAACAGGTGTAGTGGCTGAAAGTCTAAGTATGGATTTAGATTAGCGGCTATTTAGAAGGAACTATGTTTGGAAAACAATTCTCACTTCATAATATGCAGAATAAGGTAATTGTTAAATATCCTTAAAACACTCAATAAGTTTGCTTTGTGTGATCTGAGAAAAACCAGTTTGTCTTTTACATTTGGTTATAATTAGCTTAGTCACAGTGAGAAAAACTAGGATGCAGGTAAATTTTAAATGAGTATTTAATGTATAGCGGTGGTTAGATTAAGTATTTAACATACTGTTTTCTGGGAGCTCTGCTTTCCATAATTTTCTTCTGAAATCTTGAAAATCATAAATCTCCGAAATTCTGATAAAGATAAAACTCCAGTTTCTCGCCAAAGAGGAGTATCAAATACCATGCGACTGTAGCAAATTCTATGTAGGGAGAACTCACCAGAATTTTGAGAAACGCCTACAAAGCATAAAGATGATATCACCAAAGCCCTAAATTATAATATTGCTTCTGTTTCTTTTGATTCTGCTTTAACCAGCCATGTTTTTCAGAATCCTAGCCACAAAATATTTTTTGAAGAATTCGCCCTTATTAGCAATGACCTAGGCACAAAGCAAGTGGTTCGAGAAGCAATTGAAATCAGACTTAAGATTAATGACCATATTGCCTTTAATAGGGACTTGGGAGAATATTCAGTAGCTGCTCAATGCACAAATTTAATTAAAAATGACCTTAAGATATATTATAAGAAACCAATAGATATTAACACAGAACCTGTCACAAACAGACCTATAAGATCAGCTGCCAAAAAATAAAGTTGGCATTAAAAACGTGTTTTTAAATCATTCTCTTTCATTTCAATAAATCGCCTCGTTTCATCACAATTTACTTATCAGTCCTGGTTGAACTTCGCTGAGGTAAGGATACTGGGACTGTTTTGGAAAATTTTTCATTTTAATTTTATTTATTTTATCCTTTTGTAAGTTTTTTCTTCTTATATATTTTTGCATTGCTGAGGACGGCCCTTGGACTTAGGGACGAAATATTAAATCAAATTTGTTTCCCACTGTCTTTAGACATTCCCTACTATTCTTTTTGCTTTTGGTGTTTGTAGTAAAGCTTCTGACATTCTAAATTTATTTATAGAAAAAACAAACATTCAAATAATTTACTGTCTTCACATCTGACATCTATCAAACAGTTCGTGGTAAGGAACTGCACTAAGGAGCGACCCGGCTCAATAGTAAACGAAACTCTAAAAAACGAAATTGTGATGCTAAAAGATACATCAAAATAATTGGATTTTAATGCTGATTTTAAATATATAAGTTTCATCAAATTTAGTCTTTGTCATCAAAAGTTACAAGCCTGAGAAAATTTGCTTTATTTCGGAAAATAGGGCGAAACACCCCCTAAAAGTCACAGAATCTTAACGAAAATCACACCATCGAATTCAGCGTATCAGAGAACCCTATAGCAAAAATTTCATGCTCCTATCTACAAAAATGTGGAATTTCATTTTTTTGCCAGAAGACAGATCACGGGTGCGTGTTTATTTGTTTGTTTGTTTTTTTCCCCATGGGTTATCGTATCGACCAAATGGTCCTAGAATGTCGAAAGATGGCTCATTCTAACGGAATTGAAAAGTTCTAGTGCCCTTTTTAAGTGACCAAAAAATCGGATGGCACCTAGCCCCCTCCCACGCTCATTTTTTCCCAAAGTCAACGAATTTAAAATTTTGAGATAGCCATTTTGTTTCGCATAGTCGAAAACCATAATAACTATGTCTTTGGGGATTACTTACTCCCCCACAGTCCTTGAGGGAGGGGCTGCAAGTAACAAACTTCGACCAGTGTTCACATATAATAATGGTTATTGGGAAGCGTATAGACGTTTTCGGGGGATTTTTTTTTTGGGGGGGAGGAGTTTAGGGGAGGGGCTATGTGGGAGGATTTTCCTTGGAGAAATATGTCATGGGGGAGCAAAAATTCAATGAAAAGGGCGCAGGATTTTCTAAAATTACTATAAAAAAAACAATGAAAAAATAAACATGGAAAAGTTTTTTCAATTGAAAGTAAGGAGTAGCATTGAAACTTAAAACGAACAGAGATTATTACGCATATGAGGGGTTCTAAAAATACTTTAACATAAAGAGCGAGGTATTTAGGAGGCATGGGTCGTCCCATCCGCAATCCCTCGCTCTTTACGCTAAAGTTTGACTCTTTGCCACAATTCTGCTTTTTAAAACAATTAAAAGCATTAGCGTAAAGAGCGAGGGATTGCGCAGGGGACAACCCATTTCATATACGGAGTAATTTCTGTTCGTTTTAAGTTTTAATGTCGCTCCTTACTTTCAGTTAAAAAAACTAGTTTTTTTATGTAATCTAATAATAAGTAACTACCTATGCAATCAATTTATTACGAAATCCTCTACGACGCTTGAAATACGACGCTTGATATATATATATATATATATATATATATATATATATATATATATATATATATATATATATATATATATATATATAAATATATATATACTAGCTGTTGGGGTGGCGCTTCGCGCCACCCCAACACCTAGTTGGTGGGGGCGCTTCGCACCCCCCCCCCCCCAAGCCCCCCCGCGCGCGTAAGTCGTTACGCGCCATATTAGTTACGCGCCATTGTAGTTGTGTCCCAATGTCCCACCTGTGAATATAGATATATATATATATATATATATATATATATATATATATATATATATATATATATATATATATATATATATATATATATATATATATATGTTTTTAACTACGTAAAACTTGCGAATATACAACATTCTTTGCTGTCCCATTGTCTGTGCATATAAATAGATTGTCAGGTTTACCGACTCTTGAACATGCAACATATAATGGTCCATGGGAAAACAATCCGTATTCAGATCTATACCTCATGATTCTAATGATTGCCCTTGAGCTTTGTTGATGGTGATTGCTAATCGACCATTCCCTGAGTCGCCATCGTCATTTATATATCCCCCTGTGCACCCCGGCGTCCCCTTTGTAGTTATGTCCCTGTTTCCCGGTCGTCATTTATATTCCCTGTGTCCCGGTCGTCATTTGTGTCCCGGTGTTCCAGTCTGTGATTTCTCTTTGAGTGTCCCGGGCGTCATTTATATTCCTTGTGTCCCGGTGTCCCGGTCGTCATTTATATCCCCCTGTGCCCCCCGGCGTCCCCATTGTAGTTGTGTCCCTGTGTCCCGGTCGCCATTTATATTCCCTGTGTCCCGGTCGTCATTTGTATCCCGGTGTCCCGGTCTGTATATACATTCGTTTTTTAGTTTTGTTTTTCTCCTTTATTTTTTTCCTTTTTTCTTTTTTTTCTTTTTTAGTTTATTTAGATTTTTAGATTTTTTAGTTTTTTTATTAGTTTTTAGTTTTTTTGTAGTTTTTACCATTTTTTTAGTTTTTTTAGTTTTTTTTTTTTTTTACTTATGTCCTGGTCGTCATTTATACTCCCTGTGTCCCGGTCGTCATTTGTGTCTCGGTGCTTTGTTGATTGCTAATTTATATTATATTTCTATTTATATTTTTTATATTTATTAATATTTTTTTAGTTTTCTTTTTCTCTTATTTTTCAGTTTTTTCCTTTTTTTTAGTTTTTTCTTTTTTAGTTTTTAGTTTTTTTTTTTTTACCTTTTTATAGTTTTTTTAGTTTTTTTTTAGTTTTTTAGCTTTTTTAGTTTTTTTATTAGTTTTTAGCTTTTTTTAGTTTTTGCCTTTTTTTAGTTTTTTCAGTTTTTTTAGTTTTTAGTTTTTTACCTTTTTTTAGTTTTTTTTAGTTTTTTAGCTTTTTTAGTTTTTTTTCTTTTTAGTTTTTTTTTGTAGTTTTTACCTTTTTTAGTTTTTTTTCTTCTTTTGTATTAGTGTGAAATAATTCAGACGTCATATGCGGACAAACACGACGTCACTCGACAGACAGACAGACAGACATAACCCACAAACAACTTATTTTTATATATATTTATTCATATTTTATTAGTTTTCTTTTTCTCTTTTATTTTTCAGTTTTTTCCTTTTTTTAGTTTTTTTCTTTTTTAGTTTTTAGTTTTTTTTAGTTTTTTACCTTTTTTAAGTTTTTTTTTAGTTTTTTTAGTTTTTTAGCTTTTTTAGTTTTTTTATTAGTTTTTATTTTTTTTGTAGTTTTTGCCTTTTTTTATTTTTTTAGGTTTTTTTTTGTTTTTAGATTTTTACCTTTTTTCAGTTTTTTTTAGTTTTTTAGCTTTTTTAGTTTTTTTTTCTTTTTAGTTTTTTTGTAGTTTTTACCTTTTTTAGTTTTTTTCTTCTTTTGTATTAGTGTGAAATAATTCAGACGTCATATGCGGACAAACATGACATCACCTGATCCACAGATCCACACACAGACAACTTATTTATATATATATATAGATATATATATATATATATACTAGCTGTTGGGGTGGCGCTTCGCGCCACCCCAACACCTAGTTGGTGGGGGCGCTTCGCGCCCCCCCCAAGCCCCCCCGCGCGCGTAAGTCGTTACGCGCCATAATAGTTACGCGCCATTGTAGTTGTGTCCCTATGTCCCACCTGTGAATATAGAAATATATATATATATATATGGTTTTAACTACGTAAAACTTGCGAATATACAACATTCTTTGCTGTCCCATTGTCTTTGCATATAAATAGATTGTCAGGTTATCCCCCTGTTTCCCCCGGTGTCCCCGTTGTAGTTGTGTCCCTGTGTCCCGGTCGTCATTTATATTCCCTGTGTCCCGGGTCCCGGTCATCATTTGTATCCCGGTGTCCCGGTCTGTATATACATTCGTTTTTTAGTTTTGTTTTTCTCCTTTATTTTTTTCCTTTTTTTTTCTTTTTTAGCTTATTTAGATTTTTAGATTTTTTAGTTTTTTTTATTAGTTTTTAGTTTTTATTTCTTTTTAGTTTTTTTGTCCCGGTCGTCATTTATATCCCCCTGTTTCCCCCGGTGTCCCCGTTGTAGTTGTGTCCCTGTGTCCCGGTCGTTATTTATTTTTTAGTTTTTTACCTTTTTTTAGTTTTTTTAGTTTTTTAGCTTTTTTATTTTTTTTATTAGTTTTTAGTTTTTTTGTAGTTTTTGCCTTTTTTTTAGTTTTTTTAGTTTTTTAGCTTTTTTATTAGTTTTTAGTTTTTTTTGTAGTTTTTGCCTTTTTTTAGTTTTTTTAGTTTTTTAGCTTTTTTATTTTTTTTATTAGTTTTTAGTTTTTTTTGTAGTTTTTGCCTTTTTTTAGTTTTTTCAGTTTTGACGTCACCTGATCCAGTTTTTTCAGGTGACGTCACCTGATCCACGATCCACAGATCCACAGACAACTTATTTTTATATATATAGATAGTTTTTTTTTTTACTTATGTCCTGGTCGTCATTTATACTCCCTGTGTCCCGGTGCTTTGTTGATTGCTAATCGAACATTCCTTTTGTCCTGGTCGCTTTCTTTTTGAGTGTCGTCATTTATTAGTTTTTTCCTTTTTTTTTTTAGTTTTTTATTGGTTTTTACCTTTATTTTAGCTTATTTTTCAGTTTTTTCCTTTTTTTTAGTTTTTTTTTATTTTTTATTTTTTTTAGTTTTTTACCTTTTTTTAGTTTTTTTAGTTTTTTTAGTTTTTTAGCTTTTTTACTTTTTTTATTAGTTTTTAGTTTTTTTTTGTAGTTTTTGCCTTTTTTTAGTTTTTTCAGTTTTTTTTTTAGTTTTTTATTGGTTTTTACCTTTATAGTTTTTTTAGTTTTTTAGCTTTTTTATTTTTTTTATTAGTTTTTAGTTTTTTTGTAGTTTTTGCCTTTTTTTAGTTTTTTCAGTTTTGACGTCACCTAATCCAGTTTTTTCAGGTGACGTCACCTGACACATCCATCCACACATCCACAGACAGACAACTTATTTTTATATATATAGATATATATATATATATATATATATATATATATATATATATATATATATATATATATATATATATATATATATATATATATATATATATATATATATATATATATATATATATATATATATATATATATATATATATATATATATATATATATATATATATATATATATATATATATATCTATATATATAAAAATAAGTTGTCTGTCTGTGGATGGATGGATGGATCAGGTGACGTCACCTGAAAAAACTGGATCAGGTGACGTCAAAACTGAAAAAACTAAAAAAAGGCAAAAACTACAAAAAAAACTAAAAACTAATAAAAAAAATAAAAAAGCTAAAAAACTAAAAAAACTAAAAAAAGGCAAAAACTACAAAAAAAACTAAAAACTAATAAAAAAGCTAAAAAACTAAAAAACTAAAAAAAAGGCAAAAACTACAAAAAAAAATAAAAACTAATAAAAAAAATAAAAAAGCTAAAAAACTAAAAAAACTAAAAAAACTAAAAAAAGGTAAAAAACTAAAAAAACTAAAAACTAAAAAAAACTAAAAAAAAAGGAAAAAACTGAAAAATAAGCTAAAATAAAGGTAAAAACCAATAAAAAACTAAAAAAAAAACTGAAAAAACTAAAAAAAGGCAAAAACTACAAAAAAAAACTAAAAACTAATAAAAAAAGTAAAAAAGCTAAAAAACTAAAAAAACTAAAAAAAGGAAAAAAACTAAAAAAAATAAAAAATAAAAAAAAAATAAAAAAAAGGAAACAACTGAAAAATAAGCTAAAATAAAGGTAAAAACCAATAAAAAACTAAAAAGAAAAAAAGGAAAAAACTAAAAAAAATTGTCATCTAAAAAACTAAAAAAAACTAAAAAAGGGAAAAACTAAAAGAACTAAAAAAGAAAAAAATAAATGACGACACTCAAAGAGAAAGCGACCAGGACAAAAGGAATGTTCGATTAGCAATCAACAAAGCACCGGGACACAGGGAGTATAAATGACGACCAGGACATAAGTAAAAAAAAAACTATCTATATATATAAAAATAAGTTGTCTGTGGATCTGTGGATCGTGGATCAGGTGACGTCACCTGAAAAAACTGGATCAGGTGACGTCAAAACTGAAAAAACTAAAAAAAGGCAAAAACTACAAAAAAAACTAAAAACTAATAAAAAAAATAAAAAAGCTAAAAAACTAAAAAAACTAAAAAAAGGCAAAAACTACAAAAAAAACTAAAAACTAATAAAAAAGCTAAAAAACTAAAAAAACTAAAAAAAAGGCAAAAACTACAAAAAAAACTAAAAACTAATAAAAAAAATAAAAAAGCTAAAAAACTAAAAAAACTAAAAAAACTAAAAAAAGGTAAAAAACTAAAAAAACTAAAAAAAAATAAAAAAAGGAAAAAACTGAAAAATAAGCTAAAATAAAGGTAAAAACCAATAAAAAACTAAAAAAAAACTGAAAAAACTTAAAAAAGGCAAAAACTACAAAAAAACTAAAAACTAATAAAAAAAGTAAAAAAGCTAAAAAACTAAAAAAACTAAAAAAACTAAAAAAACTAAAAAAATGTAAAAAACTAAAAAAAAATAAAAAATAAAAAAAAACGAAAAAAAAAGGAAAAAACTGAAAAATAAGCTAACATAAAGGTAAAAACCAATAAAAAACTAAAAAGAAAAAAAGGAAAAAACTAAAAAAAATTTTCATCTAAAAAACTAAAAAAAACTAAAAAAGGTAAAAACTAAAAGAACTAAAAAAGAAAAAAATAAATGACGACACTCAAAGAGAAAGTGACCAGGACAAAAGGAATGTTCGATTAGCAATCAACAAAGCACCGGGACACAGGGAGTATAAATGACGACCAGGACATAAGTAAAAAAAAAAATTAACAAAACTAAAAAGAAGGTAAAAACTACAAAAAAACTAAAAAGAAAAAAAACTAAAAACTAATAAAAAAACTAAAAAATCTAAAAATCTAAATAAACTAAAAAAGAAAAAAAAGGAAAAAAATAAAGGAGAAAAACAAAACTAAAAAACGAATGTATATACAGACCGGTACACCGGGATACAAATGACGACCGGGACACAGGGAATATAAATGACGACCGGGACACAGGGACACAACTACAACGGGGACACCGGGGGAAACAGGGGGATATAAATGACGACCGGGACAAAAAAAACTAAAAAGAAAAAAAAACTAAAAACTAATAAAAAACTAAAAAATCCAAAAATCTAAATAAGCTAAAAAATAAAAAAAAAGGAAAAAAATAAAGGAGAAAAACAAAACTAAAAAACGAATGTATATACAGACCGGGACACCGGGATACAAATGACGACCGGGACACAGGGAATATAAATGACGACCGGGACACAGGGACACAACTACAACGGGGACACCGGGGGAAACAGGGGGATGTAAATGACGACCGGGACACCGGGACAGGGAATGGTCGATTAGCAATCACCATCATATATATATATATCTATCTATATTCACAGGTGGGACATAGGGACACAACTACAATGGCGCGTAACTATTATGGCGCGTAACGACTTACGCGCGCGGGGGGGCTTGGGGGGGGCGCGAAGCGCCCCCACCAACTAGGTGTTGGGGTGGCGCGAAGCGCCACCCCAACAGCTAGTATATATATATATATATATACTAGCTGTTGGGGTGGCGCTTCGCGCCACCCCAACACCTAGTTGGTGGGGCGCTTCGCGCCCCCCCAAGCCCCCCCCCCCCCCCGCGCGTAAGTCGTTACGCGCCATATTAGTTACGCGCCATTGTAGTTGTGTCCCTGTGTCCCACCTGTGAATAGAGATAGGTATAAATATATGTTTTTGACTACGTAAAACATGCGAATATACAACATTCTTCGCTGTCCCATTGTCTGTGCATATAAATAGATTGTCAGGTTTACTGACTCTTGAACATGCAACATATAATTGTCCATGGGAAAAACAATCCGTATTCAGATCTATACCTCATTATTCTTATGATGTGTCCCTGTCGTCATTTATATTCTCTGTGTCCCGGTCGTCATTTGTGTCCCGGTGTCCCAGTTTGTAATTTCTCTTTGAGTGTCCTGGTCGTCATTTATATTCCCTGTGTCCCGGTGTTCCGGTCGTCATTTGTGTCCCGGTCTGTAATTTCTATTCGAACAATCCCTGTGTCCCGGTCGTCATTTATATATCCCACCTGTGCCCTCGGCGTCCCCATTGTAGTTGTGTCCCTGTGTCCCGGTCGTCATTTATATTCCCTGTGTCCCGGTCGTAATTTGTGTCCGGGTGTCCCAGTCTGTAATTCCTCTTTGAGGTTCCTGGTCGTCACTTATATTCCCTCTGTCTCAGTCGTCATTTGTGTCGCGGTCTGTAATTTCTCTTTGAGTGTTTTTTCTTTCTAGTTTTTTTTTTTAGTTTTTTACCTTTTTTCTTTTTTCAGTTTTCTTTTTCTTCTTTATTTTTCAGCGTCACTATGAAGTACATATCGCCGAACCTTTGTTTTTTAACTTAAGTCTGGTAGGCATTGATGACCTTATCCAAGTCAAAATCCCAAACCCAATCATCATCGCTATCATTTTCAGTTTTGATATGTTTTGACTCTCGCTGTCCAGGTGGATTTTCATCTAACTGGGCGGTTTTGCGTTCTTTAGCCGCAAGCCTGTTTTCTTGCTGTTATTGTGATTCCTCGGCACGCTTTCTTTTCTTACTTTCTCTATCAGCCGCAAGCCTGTTTTCTTGCTGTTCTTGTGATTTCTCGGAACGCTTTCATTTCCTACTTTGTCTATCAGCAGCAAGACTCATTGAGCAGCTTCCTCGGCTGTTGCCATTGTAGGTTCTTCAGTCATTTTACAATTAAACATTTTTCCGTGAACGCATGTCTTAAATATCTTTAATGACGTCACCGTCAAAGCAAAAATGACGACAACTAACTTCATGACGTTAGTCGACACAGAAACATGACGTCACCTGACAGACAGACACACAGACAGACAACTTATTTTTATATATATACTAGCTGTTGGGGTGGCATCATATTTTCAGTTTTTTCCTTTTTTTTAGTTTTTTTCTTTTTTAGTTTTTAGTTTTTTTTGTTTTTTACCTTTTTTTAGTTTTTTAGTTTTTTAGTTTTTTAGCTTTTTTAGTTTTTTTATTAGTTTTTAGTTTTTTTTTTTAGTTTTTGCCTTTTTTTAGTTTTTTCAGTTTTTTTAGTTTTTAGTTTTTTACCTTTTTTTAGTTTTTTTTTAGTTTTTTAGCTTTTTTAGTTTTTTTTCTTTTTAGTTTTTTTTTGTAGTTTTTACCTTTTTTAGTTTTTTTTCTTCTTTTGTATTAGTGTGAAATAATTCAGACGTCATATGCGGACAAACACGACGTCACTCGACAGACAGACAGACAGACATAACCCACAAACAACTTATTTTTATATATATTTATTCATATTTTTTTAGTTTTCTTTTTCTCTTTTATTTTTCAGTTTTTTCCTTTTTTTTAGTTTTTTTCTTTTTTAGTTTTTAGTTTTTTTTAGTTTTTTACCTTTTTTTAGTTTTTTTAGTTTTTTTAGTTTTTTAGCTTTTTTAGTTTTTTTATCAGTTTTTATTTTTTTTGTAGTTTTGCCTTTTTTTATTTTTTTCAGTTTTTTTTAGTTATTAGATTTTTACCTTTTTTTAGTTTTTTTTAGTTTTTTAGCTTTTTTAGTTTTTTTTTCTTTTTAGTTTTTTTGTAGTTTTTACCTTTTTTAGTTTTTTTCTTCTTTTGTATTAGTGTGAAATAATTCAGACGTCATATGCGGACAAACATGACGTCACCTGATCCACAGATCCACACACAGACAACTTATTTTTATATATATATATATATATATATATATATATATATATATATATATATATATATATATATATATATATATATATATATAATATATACATATATATATATATATATAAATCTATATATATAAAAATAAGTTGTCTGTCTGTCTGTGGATCAGGTGACGTCATGTTTCTGTGTCGGCTGACGTCATGAAATTAGTTGTCGTCATTTTTGCTTTGACGGTGACGTCATTAACGGTATTTGAGACATTTGTTCACGGAAAAATGTTTAATTTTAAAATGACTGAAGAACCTACAATGGCAACAGCCGAGGAAGCTGCTCAAAGAGTTTATGCCAAAAAACTTACTGCTGATAGAGAAAGTAAGAAAAGAAAG